>NC_048428.1:14524874-14596710 GCF_013103735.1 Etheostoma cragini | reverse complement strand
CCCCCCCTCTGTTCTGTCATCAGTCTTACAACCCCCATCTGTGTCCTTTAGATAAGGTTACATGTACATGTGTACACTGAGCCCCTAAGGTAAACTGAACTACATCTGCACTGATTTACATCATCACACCACACCCCCAACACTCCAGTGCTACTCCAATCCAGACCAAGTCTAATTGTTTCTGCATGTTACATATTTGAAGAAGATGAACTTCACAGATGAACTGTTACAGTGATGACACAATAAACCCCTGTCTGCAGTGGCGAGTGATGTGTTCCAGACATCGCTTTGCTTCTGCCAGAAGAATCAACATAGAAGACCAAATTTCTTGGTGTTGAGTGTCCGAAGTTACTGTTTGTTGCTGGTTACTGGTTTGTAGAAAAGGACTATTGTGTGCTTTCAAATCGTTCATTGGAATATTGTTGATAATAAATCAAAATAATACAAACATTTTTATAATAGACTTTTATTACATTTTGACAATAAGTTAAACAACTTGCTGAGTTTGAAAATCCATTTACACACAATGTTTTTATAGGAAAGGTAACAAATGTTATCAATGTCAAAAAAGAAGGAAAACCTTTCAAGTAAAACAGAATATTGAATTTCATTTATTGTTTTCCTGGTGTGCAAAATTCCAAAAATAGATTTCATTTTCACTGGACATGTATCAAACTAATCACAAATGGACTTTGAAACACTCCACCAAATATTGACTTAAATCTAACAAGTAGAAACATGGAGTGTTAATAAGCACCAGTAGTAACTTTTGAAGAAATTATAACTTTTTATAGTATTAAGGCATTCAGTGACATTTTACCTGAAACACAAATAGATACACAACAGTCATCTGCATGCTAGCATGGCACAGCTAGCAAATCAACCAGTGCGTGTTAATGATGACAATGTTAAATCAATTTTGTGAAAATCATAACTTGTTGCACTTGAAATCGTACAAGGTACAACTCCAGTGAAATGTAAGCCAATCAGCTCCTGCCACTTCCAATGATTCCATGTAGAATGTTGTTTTTTATTCTAAAAACAAAAAGTTCAATGGAAATCAAAGTGTGGAACAATTGCATACCCTCCTCTTAGTATCTTTTTCTTTTGTAATTGTGTATCTAAAGTGTGAATTACTTTTGTCACTTTCCTTTCCACTCTACACTCTGTTTGACAGAGATTCCTTTAATGCAATTATTTATTCATTTTAAGCGTTTGCTTTTAAATAGAATTGCATTAGCAAAACATACATCAAATGACAAATCAAAACGAACAAAGAGTAAAGCGACGTCAAAATACTAATTTACAGTATAATCGGACAGTTCAAGGGTCGATGAAAGACACTGCAATGTAGCGGGTGCCATTGGTGGTAGGCAGGCCTTCGTGGAGGTGAGTGAGGCGTCCTGGATGCATGAAGCTCCAGCCTTTCCTTGGTGAGTCTATGGAGCAATTGTACCTATGGAAACGGCAACCCCCACCCTAATACAAGAAAGGGAAGGTGATGACATATGGTTAATATATGCGATTCATTGTGAAATATGTCACAGGGTTAACAAGAATATTAGGAAGGAAGTGGGAAATCTCAAAATAAATCAGATTTGATCCAGGCCAGATGCATATCAGCGTGCCTTATCTGCCAGTTAATTCAACTCCTTACCTGAAAGTCTGTGTCTTTGTTATTGAGGGCAATGTTGATGGTGAAGGTGGAGGAGTCATGATGGGGCCTCAAGTACGCTTGCCTCGCAGGTGTGTATTTTACCACAAAGTTCATTAAAGCGTAACCCTGTGAAGAAGCGTATACATACGTCAAGTTAGCTGACAGTCAGGGTACTCCTGAACATATTCAAGTGAAACCCTGTCAGCCACTGCTATTCACTGTACATGTGAAAACAGGTTCTAACGTTTTCTTCAGTTTTAGCTTTTGGGCAAATACAGGTGGCTTTCACTGTTAATCTTTCTTGCACTAACCTTAGTGAAGTATCCAGAGAAAACTTTTAATGTGATGGGCGATATAAACTCTCGGATGAAGTGTAGCCACTCTTTTTCATAGCTGATTTGCTTCATATGAATGTCGTCTGTCGGCACAGTCTCATAGCCGCCGGAGATCCGCTTGTCCTGAGAGGAAAAAAAAGAGAAAATAAAGCACACTGCGGATGGAACAAATGACCCACCATCCACCATGTGTGCAATCACAATGTAATGATGATGAAGACGTGTTTTCTGCGTACGTTTGTGTGTGTCATTAAAACCACAGGCTGTACTGTTGTCTGTCTGCATGAGGCTTAATGACCCATCAGCCTTTTTTCCAAACAATTAGTCAACATATCTGTACACATTTGGTCTCCCAGGCAAACTTTTAGACACATTAATTTACCAATTTCAAACTACATAAAACAGGCCACATTAAATAGACGCCATGAACATAAAACACCATATAATAACCATTTACTTGATTCCATTTAAATGATGGATCTAGAGAGGATAGTGGTGTGTGTAACAGTACTGTGAACATCAGTCATGTGTATGCGTGCAAGATTTTGGCATGATATATACTATATAAAATATGACAATGTAAAAAGTGGCTAAAGGAAGAAAAAGTCTTCTTACTACTCCCTACATCTGGCAAGCAGAACACAAAAAGGTGTTAGTAAGGTAGCTTGAAAGCAACTGCTTCCCCAGCCAATAAAGACAACAAACACATGGCTGTTGCAAGTTTACAAGGTAATGTAAAGGATTATTTCCTTTTGTACACTTCAATCTATTGGTGTCTGGGTTAGATTAATTACAACACTTAACCACAACGAGACATTAAAGGCTTCATCTTTGCTATGATAATTACTCAGGCAATTAAAAAGTGATGAAAGTTTTTTAATGCATACTGAATAAATTACAGCAAATGGCTTCTTCTGAAGGTTAGAAAATTAGCCCTGGTGTTTCCAACTGCGCTGACTGTGTGCAACCATTCCTGGAAATTATGTGTACAGTAATAGACAGGCAACCTATTGTCACGCATTTTTGATAGGTGTTATTTAGTACTAAAATAATTAGCTTTCGAGAGGCAACCATTGGAACAAGAAATCTTTAGTTAATTAACATGACAAAAATTAGTGCATTTTTATCAATCTCATATTAGTACCTTTTATTATTAATTGAATTTCTTAGCCATGCTAGCGGCATTAGCAAAGTCTGCATTCTTCCACACTATGGTATGCTGATGTTAGCTTTTAACTCAAAGCACTGTATTGTCTTTAGCATAATCCCACAGAGCTGCCAGCATGGCTGAAAACACTTGGTCTTGTTTAACTGTTAAGACAAAAGTAGCGAAGAGGACATCTTTAGCTATGACAACCTGCAATGCGCATTTGTACCATATTGTTCACATTTTACGTTTTCTATTTATAATCAATTAAATATAGTAGTTCAAGTAATAGCTCCAGCTATTTATTTTTTAAATATTTGATTAGTGATACTACTGATTATTCCGTTGAGTAATCGGATAAGAAATGCTTTTGCTTTATAGTAAACAGCAATAGTAAATATACATAAAGAGAGGTTTTCTTTTTAGAAAAAGCAACATTTTTATTTCTAAATTGCAAACAATAACAGGGATAGATGCTAATACTTTCAAGCACTGGCTGGATGGACCACCAAACCCCTAATTCTCTTGGCAAAAGTAAATCTTTTATGCCAAATTGTAAATCTTTTTTATCCCTTCATGTCAGAGGCTCAGTCATGTTTAAAGGTGGATAATTGGCTTCTTAGGACATTAAACATGAGGTGGTCAGATGTAATGTGATAAAGAAGTAGGTGTGTGTGTGTGTCTATATGGATATATACATACTGTACTCACATTGCCATTTTTTTCTTTGTGCACTCTTGCCTAAACTTTAAGTTGTTGTCCATCATCTTCCAGTAACTCTGTTTTCTGATTATTTTTTTAATAATCAATTATTAACTTATCAGTATCGAGCATTGAATCATTCTAGAGAGAATCGCTATGCATCTAAGAATCGATTCTTTTTCCCACCTTGACAGCTTTCCTTTAAGCTTGTTTGTAAAGCATTGCTATTTGCAGAGAAGCATGCTGTGTGCTAGTAATTAAAATCCATGCGGAGTGGCCATGAATTTTGCATCGAGGATTTTAAGTAATCAAATTATTTGAGTTACTTAAGAAATCATTTCAGCCCTAAATAAAAAGAATAATTTTTTTCAGCCATAATATTATTCTTCACACATTCTTGCCATTACAAAGATGTGTGAACATAACCACAGAAAAACATGTGTGACTGCAGTGTGTTGACTCCAGCTCTGTGTTCAGTGAACCTGAGTTAACAGTACTGACCTCATGTTTGCCTCCAGACCAGGAACCGTAGTGCTCCATCTCCTCAACTATTTCGTCACAGGCCTTCTCTGAGAAGACTGGGAACCAAAACACATCTGGACAAGGCTGCAATACACACACATGGACAATGAGACCACTGAGAATAGATTTGAGTCACACCTTAACCTTGAGCTGTAGTGAATGTCATGTAATACCCAGATATGTGAAAACCAGATGTTGGGATTTCTATCGAACATTGTCATTCTCTTCCAATGTCTGTATCATGAACATACACACACAGAAGACACAAACCTGCTCCAAGTAGTTCTCAGTGAAAATTCGAGTGTAATTTTGGTGGATGTACTTCTCCTTCCAGTCCTGCGAGGAAAAGGATTTTTAGTTTTGTTGCCATTTTTCTGGACTGTTTGCTGACCTACATACTTCACAGAGCTAACCCCGTCTCCCACAGGGCAGGTCCCAGCATGTCAAACACAGTAGTAAATCACAAAGCCTTATCAGTGAGGAGTCTTATCACGCTGAAGTCATTATTTCAAAATTATCTCACAATCTGTAATCCTTCCATTATGGCTAATAACTCTTTACAGGTGGCTGCTGTTTACCTCAGCTATTTAGAAACAATGGCTTTCTTTGTGTATGAAGAATAGTGAGAAATCATAATGACTTACCACAGGGTTTTCAAATATCTGCCACAAGTCATTGTTATAATGAGAAATGTTATAATTGGCTGTGGAAATGAGCCTTCCAAAGTCGTGACGGTTTGTTATGTACATAAAGACTCCCTGCAGCAAAAGGGAAAAGTTCAGTCAGTTACCATAATTTTCACAAAAGTTTAAATCTCTTCAATGTCTCACAGGCAGGATTTCAAACAGATCCCTATCTCATATCTGCACATAATTACACTGCAGGTTATAATTATGGATAACTGTTTATAACGTATACACTCATCAACGATAAGCACTGGCATAAAAACGGACAAACTGTGGCAAACTACTTCAAAGCTTCATTTGCCCAAAAAATTAAAATAAAGTGTGATTTAAGTGTGTTTGAACACACTGAAATCAATTAGGTTTAGCTTGGATAGAACCAAAGGAGATAGATAAATAATTCAAGATTATTTATGGGTGGTGGGGGGGCTGGGAACAGGACAGGGTGGGGCAGCGAGGTGAGAGGAGTGGGAGAACAGGAACAGAGGGGTGCTGGGTAGCTTGGGACAAAGCAAATCCAGGAATGATATTCCCTCTACAGTTAAGCACGGGGAGGGCCCTGCGTGGGGGTAGATTTGGACTCACTATCAGACTAGGCTTTGAGGAGGAAAAAAGATGATGAATTGTGGTTTTGCAATATCCTGGTGCGAGTAGTTTCCATTTTGCTAAATGTACAAAATCATCGTGTGAAAGCTGTGATTTAGTACAGATGGTTTACATGATTGAATAGAAATATTGTTAGAGCCTAGTCTGATCAGTTGGTGTGTTTAGAGGGAGCAGCTGGTTACACATGTTTCCTGGAAGGTTTGGCTGTTTGGAGTAAAGCATCAGGACAGGGGACTTGCATGTGAACTGAATGCAACCTTCTTTCTCCTCCTTAATCTCCTCATGGAAGGCATTATAAAAACAGGTCAAGAAACAACGTATCTGTTTAGCTTGAACAAATATCTGATTTTGGACATAAACTAAAGCAAAATATCAACATCAATTTCCAAAGAGCTGCTAGGCATCCTGATTTCTTATGTAAGGTTATAGGCAGCAACGTCGAAAGCAAATTGATATTACATTTTATTTCTTCAATAAATATGTAACAGTCCAATCTGAAATAATAATTGATGATGCATGATATATAAATTCCAATGGACCATATGGAAGTTGTGAAATATGAAATGTCAGTATTTTACTCCTTACCTATATAAACACCTACACATTTACAGAATTTGACTTGGCAGGGCCTAGAAATCAACAATCAAATCATGTACATGTTTTTTTGTGAAATAGTGCCTTTGAAGTGAGCCAAAGCTTGGAATTGCTTCTGAGTGCTAACCCATTGGAAATGGATGTTTCCGAAAGCAGAATAATCAAAACAAATGTAAACCTTTGGGGGCCTGAGCATATGGAATGATTCCGGAGTAGGGGAGTCTTTTTCTCTGTGACTGGTCTAAAATGAAGGAGAAGCATCATGTAAATAGGATAACAGGGTGACAGTTGAAATATATGTATGTATACATATGGCACATATATAGCAACTCAGGAGGAGAGGAAATGTGCTTGCGGGAAAAAAGGAGCAAGGTTCCCTCTGAAGCTGATGTTTTTTGTGGGTGAACATGGAAGGAATACATGCTGGGGAAAAGGCAAAGCAATCCAAATGCACACGAGTTTGGATCAGGCATTGTAGTTGTTCTAATGCAGCGCACAAGTGACATGTCAGTGATGTAGGGAACACAGTTTACAAGTAGAAAGGAAAACACACAACACACAAGACAAACTTGTCAGCTAGCCAGCCAGACATTGACACTGGTTTCACTGTCTGTGGTCATCATGACAATACGGCAAGAGAAAGTCAAGGATAAAGATGAGCAGAGAACCTGGAATGCACCATAAAGCAACCATCAACAGGAGGTGCATGCCTTTATGACAGACAAAGACATTTCAAACCACTTATACTTGCCAGTCTTTGGCTTCCGTCGGAGCTGTTGACTTTTCAGGGTTAATATTCTAAACTAGTAGTACTGGATCTTTTCAATAAATGTAAATACAGAATTACATGTTCTAGTATAAGTATTCTTTACAGTGGCTCAGCGCCATAACGCTGACATGTTTTTATAGAAAACCACATGGTGCAGACTACTACTACTTGTATATGTGTGTGTATATACAGTATATATTTGTGTGTGTGTGTGTGTGTGTGTGTTTACAATACTAAGACATGAATCCATACAGATGGGGGTTGAGTATTCTTACCATTTCTCTGGCATTTCTACAAAAAGCCATATCTGGATCTAGTTTCTCCAGCACAAAGTAGTTCCTCTCTTTCAGTTCATTCCTCAAGGCACCACCCTTGACAAGATATACATGTGCCATGAAAGGAATGTTCCACATACCCCTAAAAACAACAAGACATAGAAAGAAAGTGGTCATTTTACAGTACAGTAACTTTTTAAATATTTATTCTTGGTGTGCAGAAGGGGATTTTTTATTGTTTGTGTTGTAGGAGTTGTTGGGGAAAGTGTTGGCCAACTACTTGGTAAAATAAGGCAGAATGTCAAATGTGGTAAAAGATTCTTCCTGAGTCTTTTGTCTATTTGGTTACATTTAGCAGCCAATTTTTAAAGAATCTTTTGTGTGTTTTTCTTTTGTCCCAGTGTTACCACTTGCACTAGCGTCTTTGTCTTCGAGATGTGTGCTATCTGTGCGTCCCGACCCTCTCTGCCCACCCACCCTGATGGAACGAGTGTTGGTGATTAAACTTAGTTTTCAACTGTGGTGGATGAATGTTTACTCCTTTGCGCCATCTGGCCGCCATTTAAACTTATTTCTAAACACATCAAATTTGAATTCTGAATTTGACTTCAGCTTTTGTCACACCTCAGGCTTTGTGGCTAAGTACTAAATCACTTCTCAGGATGATTGTGGCTTTTATTCATATGTGTATTCTAGGATGTAGCTCATAATGAAGGCATCTTACATGTATTGTTATTCCTGGATAAACATTTAGGAGAACTGTTTCAATAGTACAAGATTTATTTTAGTCATAGACACACTGATCCAATACTGGTGTGTGTGAACCATAAAAATTCAAAACCATTGCTGTGTGTGTGTTCCCTTTTGGCACTTGTGACTTACACACGTTTTCTCTGCACAATGTCGACATAATCTTCAGAGCGAGCGTAATAACCATCCAGGCTCAAGGCTCCCCAGAAGTTGGACCACAGCTTGCCGTGACGAATGACAAGGGGACCAATTATTTTCCTGTAGGAAAGCAGGAGGCAGAGTGGGGAAATGGTAATTCTGTCAGAGCAGATACAGTTCAGTGACATCTCACAGACAGCCAACCACTGAATGTACTGGTTCTCGTAGTTGTGCTGCATCGAGGAAATCAACCTCTTTGTAGATAGATATGATCACTGTCGAATCCCATATTGTAGAATTGTAATTATAATAATCCGGTCCAGAGCTTTAAATCAAGCTCAATTGGTTTCAAATAAGTATAACGGCTTACTTAAGCAGGCTGTATGAATTTGGTCTGTTTCTTTGAATTTGCATGACATACAGTAATACAGGATTTTTCCACTTCTGGTATTTCACTTTTACAAACCTAAGCCACAATGAAAGGGATTTTCTTCTATTAAAAAAAAATTCAAATAATTGGGCAAAAAACTCTAAGTTATGGTTGAAATGGATGCATTAAAATGCAGTATACTAATGCAAAAGTGTATTGCCAGTGCATTGCCAGCAAAGAATTCTTGTGCTGTCTTTAAATATCCTAGAAAGAGTTTTACATTGCATGACTCCCACAGTTACTGTACCATGCTATTGCCACTATGCCATTGGGAACGGGCTGCAGAATGGAAAAGGGTTTGCATGTTTGTTTTTTGTATAATGCAAAGTGGCATTTCAGGGTTAGTGCAATAGACTCTTTCACTGTTTCCATGTGGCAAGGGAAAAACAGGAAGCCATGGCGGCTTATTTTTAGCCTTTTATTCACTTGGCTGTAATGTTCCTGTGGTTTTGCCACTTTCAATGGTGCACAACAACTACCAGGGAGACTTGTTGAATGGGTTCCAACATGGTTTCTTTTCCAGCTACTATGTGATTACCTGTTCTGCTCAATGAGGAGCTTCAGCGTCTGTTGGTTGGTGAGCATCACATCGGAGTCTAGGCTGAAGTAGTAGTCGCACGTGGCATCCTTACGGCAAAGGTCCCTAATGAAATCAAAAACACAGACATGGCAGAAAAAGTAGTGATTATCACATCACATGTTGAAATTTGTCAGGTCTCAACAGAAGATGTCATTTTCAATTGCAACATTTAGACTTTCACTGACTATGTTTAAGCCTCCAGTGGATAATGTGATTTAAGAAAGATTAGAGACTGCTAATAAACTGTAGACTTCTTCATTATGGGGCTGTCCTGACCAATGTTTTAGGCATACTGTGTTTGATAGGATTTCTGTGATGCGGCCTCACAGATTAAAATCATCACTGCGAGAACAGACTGTTATTTAACACTCACATATAGGAGGAATCAGGGGGAAATACTGCAACTATTTGACTGCTAAGAAAGGACCCATCACAAGTCTGGAGAACTAACTATTGAGCTGACGATATTTCAATCACACCACATATCTTTTTGAAATGGAAAATGGAAGGGCCTGTCATAATCACCAAGGAATTAATGCATCAACATTGTTCTGCAACACAAGAGGACTGTCTTATTAAATAAAAGTCACACATTTAGAGGTTTAAAAGTAATTCCACATCAGGCACATTTTCCTTTTAAGTAATGATTAATAGAGCAACATCTGGTTTCATCAGTTTTGCTCTACGGACCACAGGATCTGAGAGATAATATTAAAAGACATACATGCCCATGTTCCGAGCCTCTCCTTGGCTCAAATTTTCTTCTGGTCCCACAACCTTGAAACTGTGAAACACATTTCTGTTCTCTTCCCAGAACTTCTGGATGTGCTTCTCGTGGTAAACCTCCTGAGCAAGGAGCCAGTATTAATGGATTAGAAGCCACACATAAAGAGACATGCAGCATATGTACATAGCTCTAGAAGGAAACCTAAGAGCAGCTGCAGCTGCATACACTCACGTTGTTGTGGACAAAAACTTTGAGTTTATCTTTGGGGTAATCCAAGGTCAGCAGCCGTTGGAAGAATTCAGGAAGAAATGGAGTTGGCTGCTCAATGAATACACCAACAAACACGTTTGGATACTCCTGTTTAGATTAGAGAGAAGACAAATTAGAACTATTTTAGACACGCAGTCTTAGTGAAGGGACAGTGTTTAACATAAATCCCGGATGGTTTGACGTTTCACGTCTGACATAAGCAAATAGTCAAGTTGCAACAGATGGTATTTGCTTTAATGTCACCTGCTCTTCATTGACTGATGTGATCCCTGTTATTACTCTCTTCAGTGTTCTGCGTTATATTTTTTAAACAAATATTTATAAATGCTGTTTACATTTATGATTAGCACAATCTGTGCAAAAAAAACCAACAATTGGATATGTCTTGGTTCTACAGACCAGATGAGTTGAAGCTGTTGATCTCAAAAACTCCCAATAGCTATGCACTGCATTACAGAAATTACAACTTCTAACCCAGATTGCTACGTACGTATAAGTCTTTACAGAGGACAGCCCATGCACAAACAATGGCTCAGACAGTTAGAGCAGAGCCGATATAAAGAGACATAGAGCAAGAGACACAGAGAAGAGGGAAGGAAACATTTTCCCATGACACTCCAGACCACATGGCTCAGTCTGGACTCCTCACCCTCTTGACCAGTTCACAGCAAAGGTTTGGCCAGGGATGAAAAGGGATCCTGGCAGCACCGTCTAATTTGCAAGTTCCGCAATGACTGTTTCAGGCACAAGATGGGAAACTCAAGCCTCTTGCCAATGTGAGCTTAACTAGTTATGGATATACAGTGGACAGACAACACTAGGAAATAAGTGGCAAAAGAAAAGAAAAAAGTATAATAAAACATTTTTTGTTCTAAACTAGGGCTCTCAATATTAATGTGATTATAAAGAGTTGAAGCAAATTCCTTTTTAATGCTGCTAATGGTTTTCAGTAAAAATTACTTTTGTTTTTTTCACGCCTGATTATTGCATGCGTGCTCTGTGATTGGGGCCTAAAAATTTGTTTTAAAGTGCATTTGGAACAGATAAAAAAATTAACTACAAGGGACACAACTAGGTTGTGAAGGGATCTGGCTAAATTAATGTAAGGTAGTACTGTCACACTCACAGTATATTTGCAAAGTCTAAGCGTATTCCCAAAACCAAAGAACCAAGCTAGACAGCCAGCGACCTGGGTTTACCCCACAACAAAGGGCTGGACACAGTATGACCAGAGTTTCCACATGACCTGATGTGAGAGACTTCTCTGTCCCAAACAGACAGAGTGGCACAGCCGAATGTCTCCACTAACTTGCCTATTATTGAGGAACAGTGTTTTTCTGCATTCATTATGGAAGGTCAATGAGAGCAACGTTAACAGAGATGCCTTTCATGTAGCTGGGTTTGTGTTGAATCGGCTCCAGTTAAAGTATTTAAGCACATTTATTCATGGAACCAACAAAATTACAGTAAATGTTAAGGGATTCATAGTTATATCCTTGACGTTCCACTTACGGGATTGCTCCGGTGCTGCAGGAAATTCTGCCAGATGCATGTTTTTTCCGTTTCCTTCCGCTTTCTTTGTGTTGGAATTAAAAAATTGGTGTATTTCTGAGGACTATGGTTAACTGCTGCTCAGATCTCTGCAGGGTAAATTGAGACAGCTAGCTAGACTACCTGTCCAATCTGAGTTTTCTCTCGCACCACCTCCTTCAAAGCGCTTTGGAGAAGGGTCTGGAAAAGCGAGAGTAAGGGATTTGTGACTCAATTTTACATTTTGTGATTTAATTGCAGAGAAAAATGTTTTTGTTGTTGAACAGGTTCAAGTACCAAGCTCATTGAGAAAGTATATAAAAACAGGGATAATAGACTAGATTAACTGGGATCTTGTGTACACTTAAGTACTCCTGTCCACAAGGAGGGACGTTAAGTTTCATAACATTGTTGACAGACGCAGCCACACAGCCAGAGACATTTTCTAGTGCCTGCCATTCCTTCTGTCTATACATTGCCAGCCTTGGTTGAACTCTGTGACAAATTTTCCGCGTAACCACAACATCTTGCTATTGAGGATAAAACCCATTCTGAGAAGCCCACGAAAAGGCAGGCTGGTCGACAGTGACACCCCTTTAAATGAGCCCTTCTAAAAACCCCAGAAGCCATATCCTGTACCACAGCAGTGCAGTGCTTCCTCTTCCTCAAGTAGTTTCCCTGGCACTTGTGCGCTTTTAAAAGGGTCCAAAAGGACCAGCGGGCGCATAACCTATTATTATTATTGGAAAGGGAGTGCGTGCAGCACAAACAGTCTTGCATATCTGTTGAAATAGGACAAGCTGGGCTCCACTCCTATGGTCTAGACAGTCACTAATAGATGGCTTGTTCATGCTGGATGTCCAAGCAATGTTTCATTCTTTCCCTTGTCAACAGGTAGGTGTCTTAATACAGGTGGCTTGATACATTTCCACAGCAGCACTTTGAAAATGGACCACAGAGAACAGCAAATAAGAGGAAAATGACTTTTTTTTTAAAGTACTTACTTTTAACTGAGACAGGTCCACAACATCGTCATCACAGTGGCTACAGCCATGTTCATAGTTCCATGTATTAGGGACGTAGTTAGCCAAGTAGTTCAAGTACATCTGTACAGGGAAGAATTCAGAGCAGGTGAAAGCCAGGTTACAGAAGATTAATCAGCATAAGGAAAAACTCCAAATCTATTCTATGATTCAGCGGAACATTTTATCATCGCAACATGTTTGGATTATACCTTGGAATATTACTGGTAATATTCAGTCCATTCATTTAATGTAGGAATTTGATGATCAGGCAGAATCACTTGTCAGACTTAAGATGGCAGGGCTATACATGTCTCCTTTAGCTTAGTTGAGACCTCACGGTACGGCATAATTATCCTTTTTCTTCTCAGTTCCCATAAATTTCAACATATTATAATTATAATTGTCTGCTCTGTGTTTAGTGTGCACAAAAACATTAGATTTATGGGAAACATAACAGTTTCAGTGCACTACAGTTTACAAATTTCTTATATGAGACATTGACTATGTGATCATGTACTAGTAATCAGTTTGAACTTGGAATAAATGGAATAAAACAAATGGCCAAATCCAGCTAGGTAGCTCAAATGGTAGAAAGCCAGGACTAACTTTTCCACTTGTAGCCCAGGTGCGACCAACTTTCTCTAGTATGAATCAATGTCCTTCCATGCTGATCAATAGTTGTCTTAATATGACAGTGGCTCAAATTTTGATGTTTGAAAGTTATTTTAATCTAAACCCTGAAAAGAGGTTGGGAGGGGCTCTCTGTTTCAGGCCATGCACTGGTCCCTGCAGGTTTTGTGTTGTTGTTGTGCAACCTCAAAGTTCCAAGCTTAAACTTAGTTGCCCCAGTAACAAGTTTTGAGTTGCCTGCAATGGACAGATGACATTGCCTACAATACATACACAGCATAGTGTTCCCCTCGTACCGCAACCATGGGTACTGCGTTAGCCATTGTGGTTGAAAGTGGCACTTTTTGCTGTTCACCGGCTCAGTTCCCTGCTTACACTTTAGTCATCAGTATCATCTGACATGGAACTTCTCGTTGTCTCTACCTTCCCACCAACCTCCTGTTCTCTCTCGTCATTAGCTAGAGACTCTTTCAGTTTTTACCAACTAAATGGACTTTTTCGTGAAGTTATTTGCTGCCACGTACTGTACATGCACATTAAAGACATAAGGTAAAGGGCAAAGTGCACAGGAGCACCAGCTACAGCTGGGGCACCAATAATAATGATCATCAAGCACTCGCATGAATGCGAGCAATTAAACACACTCACAAAAAACATATGACCCTTTTGGTCGGGGCCTGCATCCCTGGAACCACGGCTAGAACAGGGATTCTATGATAAACCATTTAGAGCTTATTCTCCAGATGTTGAGGCTTCTGGGAAGAATGACTTGGTGGGTTTGGTTCATTACCAAGGAAGGCCAGAAACAACCGGCTGGTGAAGGAGCGAGTCTTGTGAACAAATGAGGGAAGGAAATAGGCCAGCAATAAAACGCCACAGAATTATGATGGTATCTTACTTCTTCTGCTTTTCAGCTTGCTGGGCCCATCACTCTCATTTACAAGGCGAAATGATGAAAAGAAAATGGGGAACACATGGCAAGAAGCATTGTAGGCTAGTTCAGGCCAGACCTCTCTCTTCCACTGAATAATGGCCAGTATTACTGGAAAGTATGTGAGCAGTATGTATATTTCTTGAATGTGTGGGGCTTTCTGCACAAATCTTTGGTGAGTTCAATATTTCAACCCAAAGTGAGTCTACTACAGTAGATGAGGCTGCTAACTTAAATGTGTCTATGCTGTGCAATAAGTACGCTGTTAGGTGTGCCCTCACTCACCTTGGTGTTACCGTTGCCGTGGACAACCACTGGCAGAGAGTCGTACACCGAGTTTCTAACTCTAACGCGGTCTGTTCCAAACTTGAGAAGCACTTCGTCTGCCAAAAACAGGAACAAGAGACATTTCTGACCAGGTTATGAAAAATCACCACATAGGATAGAGAGGTGAATCTTTATAACTTACTGGGTAAAATGCTAAGCCTACAAGTTCTCTGGAAATGTGCATCGTTCACTTAATTTTTTCAATTATAAAAGCCAGCATAAAACTGGGGTTTTAAAGCTATAGTCCCCGTTCTATATTGATTCAGTTTCTTTGATTTCTCACCAACAGCCCCGTTCAGGTTCTGGAAAATCTGGCACTTGTGGTCCAAAGTCATATTGAGAGTTTGCTGAAAGACATGAAAACAGTATTTGCCATCAGAAATATGTTTTTTATGGGAATACATTTTCATATTAAGCTTTGACACAAGATACTTACTCGTTGTAAAGGATCCAAGTATAATTTAGTGTAGAAGAGCTGGTCATCATCATTGTCATGGAGGTTCCACTGGGAAACAACTCTGTTTATGTATGGGGCGTAGCCGATTATACCTGCAAGTAATAAACGGTGTGAAACCTATCCAGCAGTAAAATATTGCTTTTTCAAGGTCATATACAGCTGGCAGACTGTTGGGGACAATTACACTATACTGCCTGAATGCCTTACACAAAGTGTAATTTTTGGCAATAATCCCAAGCACACAAGACATGGGCAGGGACTCTCGCTTCCAACAGTCTGTACATAGAAATGAGTGCAATAATGGGCAGTAGGAAAGCTGCAAAATATACGTTCTGTCTCCCAACAGTGTGCGTGCGTGTCTCACACACTCTCTAAATGTACATGCTCATGGCAATCTACTCCAGTTTCCCCTGTCTTTGACCACAGTGACAGATTGCAGGGTTTGGTTGTGTTGCTGGTTAGCAACGTTTTGCATCCCATGATTAAAAAAAAAAAAAAGAGCCTTAGACAATGTAAACAAGTCAGCGGGTAGGCATAATAAAGTATGACATAATCTAAATAGCAGGAGTAAGAAAAAGTTAAAAGGAAATCATTAAATTTTATACAACTCTTATTGTTGTTAGGTTCTCCACATAATAATGGCTTTTGAAGTATGGAGAGTGCTGGGAAGTACATGCCTTTTTGACCCAATGCACACATTTTGCACTTTTCTGCTGGAATACAGTGTGCAATTTAATGACTGCAAAGTTGCAAGAAAAAAAAGGAACATGGAACAATATAACTTATCATATGTTGTCTGTTGAAATTTTAAGAAAGCTTCAAGTTGGTTTATGAGTAGATTTATATACGAACACACATAAACACAACACTACTGTATTTTTATTATGTCGCCGAAATTGCACTCTTTGTGACACAGTTGTGTGTCCAGATGCTATAAAACTTTCCCTTATGGTCACTTGGGCGGTAGCCGTAGGAACACAAACAAAACCTGCAATTTTATACAAACTGTGGCCCATTCTGGGGGCCAAGACAAATCCACATGTCATGTCAATGACGATAAATGCTAAAAACAGTCTGTGATCAGTCTGAGACAGCTAGGCTCCAATATGGGAGGTCAGACCATGCTGATGACCATAGGGACGGCAGTAATTCAATGTCCTGAACAACTGGCATGATGCAACTGGCCATTTGGGATTATGGATGAGAAAATACTTTTACCCTTTCTTTTGTAAAAAATGTGTGCATATATTCACTACTTTTTCCTTAGTCGTCATCCTTTGTGTACTGTCTCAATCACATTGTGCCTAGAAACACATGTAACATATTCATATGTAATATGCATGCCTTTCAATGCAAAAGTGAGGGTGACTACGAAAAGCAAATCTTGAGTAAAGTGTTGAAAAGGAACAAAGTTCAGAGTCAATATTTACATGAATGTGCTTCTGTTACCTTCTGTCTACTCAGACAGGAAATATCTCAAGGAGCCAGTTTACAAGACAAATATACTTCCATTTAACAGCAAGAGATAATAATAAAGGTTCTGCGGTTTTATATTTTAAAACTAACTCCAGTCTGTCATTCCTTAAAGTCTTTGCACCACTCTTCAGACCAATAACACATAGGCTGCACTGCTAAGCCCCCTGAATTCCAACGAGGCCTGCGTGTCTTCAAAGTTTGACAGCTGATGATGCAATGTGTTAACCTTTCCCCACCCATGGAAGGTTACTCAAGCACTAGTATACCCCAACATAAGATTTATGTGCACATAACATAGAAAATATGATCTTTTAAGCATCTTTAAATATATCCTCAAATTATGCAGGCCCCCCCCCCACCCCCACCCCCCAACAGAGATCCACACAGATAAACATCACAATGCATTGACATAATTCATTCTGTACAGATGAGTGTATGGGTAATGGGTAATCTTCACATACTCTTTACTCTTCAAATACATTATGAACTGGGTTAGAATTAGACAGGGTCATGGGGTCATAGGGTTAGGATTAATTATGAGGTTGGGATACTGGAAATATATGATGACAAGGATAGTCTTTAACATCTACTTTTTGTCAACTGATAGTTGAGAAATCGAGGGTCACAGACAATTCACTAGTTTAAAACAATTGAGCATTAAGATCATATATACCCTTTTTAGGACCCACCTCCAGAATTGAGGTAGCGCTTGCCACTGCGCACTGAGGGGTACTTGTCAGCTAGTCGCTTGTCCGGCCATATCAATCCCTCTGCAGCAAAAAGCACTTTGTGATTGGCTTTCTGGAACTTCCTGAGAATCTCTTCGGGTCCCCCAGCAAAGATAAGATCATAGCTAAAAGGGAGTGGACAACAGATAGTTATCTTTTTCTTTCCCCCTTTAGGGGCATTCTGACAGTTTTCTCTTATAGTATTCTTTGTCTTGTCATCTGACACACAACCCAGGTTTCTACTTGCTTGAGATAGATAGAAATCATAATGTAAACAGTGAGCATTCTTCACGAGTGAGCCTTTGTATAAGCAAGCATTTCTTGGATTGTTCTGTGAGATGTTGAGTCTAGCTTTGACAGACATTAACGCTAGGGTAACCAAACGTCCTCTTTTGCTCGGACACGTCCACTTTTTACATACTGTCCGGGGGGGTTTATAAATTCATGGGAATGTCCGCTTTTTGCTGTTTTTAATGGAACCATTGAGCGTGTACTTAAATTGACTGGCGCTTTTCACACAATGCCACGGGACTTTGTTGCATGACGTAATTCCCGAGAGGCCGCCCGCGCACATGCAGGGAGCAGATCAGACAGCGGAGCAGCATTGCACAAAAAATGCTGTAGCGTTAGTGCAGCTCCACAAAAAAACCATTTCGCATACCGTAGTCTTAAGTGATATTTAGGTAAAGCTGGATTTTGAAGCTGACACAGAATAGGTCATATTTAGAACATTATTTCACATTTATTTATTTGAAAAGAGGGCTATTATTTTGTTACAGGTTGTTACAGATTTAAGTGTATTACATAAGTTACTTTTGTACCATTGAGGCATAATAAAGCATGTTCATTAACCTCTGAGAAGCCTGTCTGAATTTGTATCTCAAGGCTGTCTTTTTTTTTTTTTAGTATTTTTTTGGAAATCAAAATATGGTCACCCTAATTAACACACAATACGCTGAACTTTCTGTGACAGACAGAGGAAAAAGTGCCTAACCCATATAAAAAGGCCTTGTGGTGTTTATTAGCGGGCAAAGGGAAGTTATTTAAGGATGTGGATACTCCTAATGTTTTTGGAGATGTTAGTTTGAGGTGTGTGTGAAGTTATAACGGTAAAAGAGCCGATTTATCCTGGTGACCCTTTCCAGAGTCACTGACTATCAAACACTCTCTTCTGGATGGAACTTTGATCCTGTTCTTGTGTCTGTGTACACCCTATCGTTGAACACACTACCCATCCAAAGAACTCCTGTACACGCAATTTATTTACAGTGTCAAGAAATGTAAAAGACATTCTGAACCACCCCTGTGAGGCATGTAATGAGATGAAGAGATGTCTAACATTGATGAGGAAGCCTGCAAGCTCTACTGTACAGTATCTACTGTACATCTGGCCGACACATGTTCATAAACGTACCCTCTGTCCCTCCTAAACTTGGCAATCACATTTATTGCTTCAGTATAAAAAGGTCTGCAGTCCTTGACAAAACATTTATGACAATGTTTAAAAGTTGTTATTATTTATGAGAATAAATGGAGGACTAACCTGGCCATGGAATGAACTAGTCTGTTGTACATTCTCTTTGTGGGTGTTGCCAATATTATCATCTAACTATAAACTGCTGCATATGATTCAGCTTCATGTGTCCTTTTTAGGTAATAAACAGAACACTAATAGGCCGTGTTTAATACGTTTAATGATGCACAATGCACCCCATAGTGTGTTTACACTTTGTCACCATTCCATTGGGTTTTCACTAAGGTTGTAGTGGCTTTTACCATGGTCACACCCACAAAACAAGAGCAAACGTAAAATGGGCAACAGTGAGTTTTTATTTTTATTTTGCAATTACAAAGTTGTGGAGTTTGGGTTGACCAGATGCTCAAATATTTTGAAGCCCAAAAGTGACTTCTATATGTTTAAATTGTCTACCAATTCCAAATTGCATAGAGCGACTGAAAATGTTAAGGGCGGGACAAGGTTGCACAGCAATTATAGCATTCATTATTCATGTGACATGGTGCACTAAGTATTGGCATCTTCTGCTCCATTTGAGGAAATATGGCTTGCAAAGCTGTTATTATTTTAACCCACTCACATGAACTCAGTGAAACTGAGGCTTTGAAAACTCCTCATTCAGCTACCTGCATGTTACAACTACTCTCCTCATATATTGACCAATACTCGTTTTTACGTGAATGAGTAGAGGGCGTTTTAGAGCTACAGAAGTGTGCCGAAGCACCATTTACTGTGGAGGCATTGCTTTCATAGCAATGATTACAGTCTGTCATTTTGAAAATAAGTTTAATTTCTAACTCATACATCTACACAGTGTTTTGCATCACTTTTTTGTTATGGACATGTTTTTTTATTTCAAATTAAAGCTTAATCAAAACAAAGCTCAATCTCTATGAAAAGCAACACACACAGCCTCGGCTTATTCTTGTTATACTTGTTGGCTGAAAACATGAAATCAGAATGAGGCATTCACCTTTTTACAGTATTTTAAAGTAATATATCTTTTGGGAAATAATTATTTTAAGGAACATAGTGAATATTTAAATAATCCATCCAAAGCGCATCACTGAACACAATATTAATTTAGATTTTGAGATATATTTGCAATGAATCAGAATTATTAAGAAAAGTCAGACTACATAGGAAAGGTAGCGTTGGTCTGAAGTTACCACGAAAATGATGATAAAAATGTCATGTAAAGTGAAATCAAACAAAAGCTAATATTTAGTATGTGTCATGTATAAATCTTATAAGCGCTTATGATATATAGATATATTTGTTCAACATACCTGTCCACAGAAAGAACAAGTAGATCTTCCTGGTCCGCCAGTGCCTCCATGGCCTCCTTCAGAAGTCTGACTTTTTGCCCTCCACCGATAGAACGACCCACATCCCCACCCTTCCATGCTTCTCCCATTCCCAACACCTGAAACAGAATACATGAAGTCATAGAGCCCAACGTGAGCTGGCTTGGCACTAACTTCTTCAGCAGGCAGCCCAGCAGCACTGTAAAAATGCTTTCCTTCACTTATTTTTCAGTCTTCATTTTTTTATCTCTTAAAAATTAGCAATTCTCCCACCAGGAGGAACATTGTGTACTTTTCGTCTAAGATATAAGACATTTCCAATAACCTTTCTAAAATAGGGCATAGTGAGATGTAACTTGTAAGAATACAAAATAGCTGTTGTGGGAAAAATAAGGCAATTTTTGTTGTTACCCTTTTCACCCACTGATAGATAGAATGACATATTTTATAAGTTCATGTGTGTAAAAGCTGCCAAAAACACATTCACACAATTGGACTCTTTTGTATCACAACTGTGAATTAAAACATTAACACACTGCTGTTGGGGGAGATCTAGATAAGAGTGTGAGCAACCTCTTTTGTGTGAGGCTCTTAGTTTAAGGCAGCTTCATACTGATAATCCACATGGGCCGAGTTTCCTGCGGTACTGAGGAAATGCCTGAGTTGCAGACAAATGATCAGTGCCCTGTTATTCTTTGTTTACCAGGGTAGTCTCATTGGGTTTGCTCAACAAACATAAGTGCACACCAAGCCCAGAAGAACAATTTAACCAAGCAAAGAATAACAAGAAATTGACAACATTAACTCTTATTTAGAAAAGTCTTGGTAAGGGCCCAAAAAGGCTAGCAAAGTAGCTTGCCAGTATGTGACTGCAAGAGAGGGAATACAAGCAGTTGCAGCAGGGTCACAGAAGGGCAAGGACCATTCTAATGCGGGCGGTGAATTAACGCTGAGGAGTTTCTCTTTAAATGGATGTTTTTGCAGCTTGATTCAGTCTGTTTTTTGTTGTTTTTAATAGGCCTTATCAATCCGAAGTATGTGTTGTTGAAAACGTGTGTGTTTGGGTGTTTTAATTTTATTTATTTTTAAATGAGAAGACAATCTTACCTTCACAGTGTAGTTGAAATAGTTTGCAGATTGCATAAAGCGGAGGAACCCATCCGTTTCCTCTGTTGCAACAGTTAAGACGAGCAATTTTTCTGTAAAAGAAAAAAAAACATTTCCACAACCTTACTTATGTGACTTATAAAGTCATTACATAGTTTTGGGCTACAAAAGTATAGGGATGTGCGGATATAGTGTTTTTTTGTGGCATTTTAAGTTGTGAATTTAGAGCAAATTCTTGGTTAACATTGAAGGATATCACCATAAATATGTAGTGTTTGATGCTTATATATAAGTATTGAGATCCCCAATTGTGTAAACCAAGTTCCTTGTTAACCTCAGACCTATGTCAACAAACTGGTGGGTATTTGGTTTAACAGTCTAAACCTACATCTGAAATTAGGAACATCTACTGTAGTTTTCATTTGATTTAAAAACACATGCATATTTTTAAAAGTGAATTCAAGCATTTCCTTCTTCTCTGGTCAAAAGAACTCCCACAAACCTACAGGACATTTCCAGTGGCCACGAGTGCTGAAGTCTGAGGTTGGAGGAAGGGCTAGACCAAATACAAATTACCACCACGATAGCCTCAAGTGAAGATAGAGAGAGGCAGTAAACACCCACTAAGCTAGTTTTCACTTGTCCTATTATTTTTTTAGTTTTTTTAAACCAACTAGGGGTAACCTTGATTAGAAAGGCCACAATATGTGATTGTGAGCCAAGGAGGTTAGTGCCCTGGATATCTAGGTCTGGTTCATCAAGCCCTATTGTTGCATAAAGGAGGACTACTAATTTGTTTCAAGCTTCCAAAAGTTCATTTTAAAATGTGCAAAATGTTGTTCTGCGCTCAGTCAGGCAGGCCAACAAAAAGTTAATGACATTTTAATATGGTTTCATAGGACCACTTGAATACTAATCCTGCTTTTCATGTTTTTAGGGGCAATCTGCCTTCAATTTAATATACAGTACTATATTACACTAAACCCTTGTTAAGGATTTATTGGACATTGGCAAGTTGGATTGGAAGTTTGAAAGAGAACATAGCAGGGCCCTGTAAAGGGCCCCTATAAAGGGCCCAAAAGTGCACTCTACCCCATAAGACAGTTAAAGCCTCTATAAGCCTAGTGTTCGTTTAGTATTTATCTTGTTGACAGCACAGCAAGTATTCCCATGTACATTAAGATTCAAGCTATAAAAACTGAGTGGTTATAATCTAAAAATCGTTACATTCTAGGACATTCTGCAAAGTATGGGAGTTACACAATGATGGATGTGCAGACCACCAAAATTGCAGACATAAAGCTGGTGCAGGCATTTGAAATCGTTAGGACTAAGGGCGGCCACGCACTGGCTGCGTCACGTGAGCGTGTCAGCTGAGTGGCGTGTCGATTTTTATTTCCGCTCCAATGTGAACAGGTTAGAGCTTGTACACTGCCTGCCTGACAAGCACGTCTCAGGCGCGGCTTGAGCATGCATGATGTGTGGCCGGCCTAAGGCAATAGATCAAGTAGTACTGACAATAGTGTCATTAGAACCAATTATAGTAGTAGTAGTAGATTATTGGACACTTTTGTGAAATTATCAAAACTTCAAAAATCAATGAACACTCAACAATTTGTATATCTAACTATGTTTGCTATGTAAACTAATTTCATTAGAGTTGTCAAAGGCTAAAGGGGGAGGTTACCCCGTCAAACAAGTTAAGATAGCCAACAATTTGTAAGTTTACATTTTTTTTTATGACAAACAAAAAATGAAAAATTTGCATTGTGTAGGCACTAAAAATAACTTTTCACACACTACAAACAAAAAATCCAAATGTGCAATGGTATAGGTGCTGAAATTGACTTTTTTTTGACGTTTTCATACACACAACAGGCTATGTCTTAGACCTGATGCAACTCAGGTTCAAGGAGATCATCCATGACCCCCTTCCTTATCTTGGAGCAGTACAGCAGATTCCTGTGCCCCGGGACCTGTATGCTCAGCTTGACAGGCCTTACATAGACGATACTGTTGCTGAACATGTGTCACAGTTCAGTTGCGGGGAGGGGGTCTGAACCCGACATACTGCCCTGAAGCCTCCAGAAACTTCCTCCGTATATGCAGCACCACACAAGAGGGGACCACAATACGGACACTTCTTCCAAGAAAACCCCAGCACCGGCTCACAAAAGTCCTATAGGTCATGTGTCTACATCGCCTGCAAAGAGAACAGGGTGTTGTGGAAAATCACTTTTTTTTTCTAAAGTTTTTCATTTTGTTGTCTTCATAGTAGTGTGTTTTTGTAATAATACTGAACCACTAATCAATGGGTATTGTTATAAACGTTATATTCATATACTTGAACTGCTAACAGTGGTATCAAATTGGCTTCACCTTTCCATCCCTCTGATTCTCTACCGGCCATGGTCAACTCTGTAAATATTCATTGCATTGTGCAAAGAATATATATTGAGGCACACCGGATAAAGGCCACCATACAGGTTATCTCCTCAGGAACCTGGGTCATTCTTCTCATGAAAGTAAAAACTAACATTATGCGCCTGCTGTTATTTCACAATGTTGAATGAGCAGAAAGCATAAAGTAGCTTTAGTTAATGTATCTCAAGTTTTAGTTACCTGAGGTATTTCTAGGCAACATATATTTTCTCAATCCTGGGGCATATGTTTACAGTTTCCACAAGTACACCTGCCAAGGTAAGATGGATGTACAGTAGTTTTTTTTTTTAAGTATTACTACAATCTCATAGCCAGATGACCTAATCAGCAGGATAGTAGTTCCAAGATAACATTAGACCTACTGGCACAAGCGAGAGCAGTAATACTTTAGACGTAGCATACAAACTAAACGGAAATAGAAGTCTCCTGTCCAGCTAAATGGACGTCCTGTTGTAAAATAACGTTACTACTACGTGGAAAAGAAAGTACTTAACTAATAATCATAATCACAATCAATCGTTTTTCAGCAGGAGAGTATACAGTAACAATATTACAATAGTGACCATGAGACTTTCATTGTGAGCAGCTCTATGGACTGCCCACTACAAACTGGCCACTAACTTTTTAGCCAACTGGACATCTTGACTGAAATTGCGAGGGTACAAGTTGTAAAATATTTGTCTTTGTGCAAATTAGTAAGCTTTTGTTGCTTACAGTACTAAAAACAAACCTAATACAAAGTTATGCTTAGGCTACAACATTGAAGAGCAGAGTATTACACTAGTATAACAACGACGGCTAATGGTGGGCTATGTGTTGAAAATGCAAATAAATGTTAAATGACTAAATTTACCAGTCTGAAGGAGTCATTTCCAATCTACTGGCAGGTTGCTATATCAGATCCTCCCTCTGATTCAGGCTCAAACAGATACGGTTCAACCCCTAAAGTATCCAGGCTATCTCCACCTTGGATGTTTAAGTGAGTGCTGTTGGTCATTTGAATATTCATGAGCAGACCATATAAGGCAGACAACCTCTCGTTTCAATCCAGGTCAATTTAACAGGGTAGCATGAGGGCCAAAAGAACAGCAAAAGCAACATTTTCAGCCCAACAAATGTTATAAACCCTATCAGGAGACCTTAAGGAACAGCATTAAATACTCTATATAACCATTCTATCACCCTATCAATCTAAACAAAGCCTAAGGACATACAAGAACTAGGCTCTATTCCAAATTATTTTTTGTCAGCAAAATCACCCATCTGCCACCCACTCATCCACACTTAAGTACATTACAAGAAGCCTCCTTCCTGCTCTTTTCCATCCATTTCCTGTCAATGTGACTTAGCCATTCTCTCATCCCAGTCTAGCCTGTGGCCCTGTCGTTGCTCTAATAGCCATTCCAGTACTCCTCTGGTACAGAGGTTCTGTTTCAAGTTGGAAATAGTTCACTGTCTGCCTCTATTGCAACAGCATTAGGTGACAGCGAAGAACTGGGCCAACACACACACACACACATTATGCTGCGCACAGAGGAAAGGGATGCCTTTTGTGATTTACAGGTGTGTTCTTGTTCTTGCCGTGGGATGATGAAGCATAGTGAATGGGTTAGTATAACACGTTTTCTAAATGTAATATGTACATACTGTACATAAAGACCAAATGTGGCAAAAAGTTTTAAATCAAACAAGACACTTTGATTTTCCTTTTTTGTTGCTGGGTGAAGCAAATCTTGGGATAATGGAGTTCAGGCAGTCTCCTGGAAGCCATTCACAGTGTTACACAAAAAGAAAGACAGCTTGAGAGAGATCAAACACAGCTTACTTTCTCACCTTTGTACAGCTGGTCAATTCCAGCGTAGGAAAGGTATGGGGGAGGGGGCTCCAGGAGCTATTCGACCACTGGGCAAGCAGTTCTGACAGAGTATACTGCCACCTTAAGAATTTTCTTCCGGGAAAAAATAGGCTGACAGCTCACATCAATTACCCCTTGGTGACTTTGTTCTAACCTTATGAAACCACAAGCGTTCCTCCCATGGTAACCATGCAGGCCAAATGAGTGCATCCCAACAAGCAAGCTCCCAGTTAAGTACAGCCTGGGGATTCAAACCACCTTTGATTTAAAAGAGATGAGACAGACGTTTTTTTACTTACTACATTAAACTTGTTATTGAAACACACAGGCACATCTCTGTCATGGCTTTACCTTACACAATTCCTGGTAGACAAAATCCCTTAAAATTTGTCGTGGCCTCATGTGACCTATGGCCAAAAACCTTGTACCAAAGTATGAATTATTGTCTGTCAATTCTATGCCAAGCCAAGCTCATACATGCTTTGTATCTCATGATTAACGGGGTTGTCAATTGGCTGCTTTTAAGTCTAGATTTTAATTGGGCTTTCCATCACTTCTATATAATCTGTTTGGCACAATGCTCCGACAAAGATTGTAAAATTGCACATCTAACTATGGATCATAGGCAAAAGGTGACCAACCTAGCATACTTTGTTGAGGTACAGATTTTATACTGACCAAGTAGCAGTTTATTTTAAACTAACTTTCCCCCATGCTTGCCATCACACTTATAGTCTTATATTGTAGCGTGTCCTTCTGTATATCTGTAAATGGCTTTTGGGGCATTTTTGGCCTCCTTAACAAATTGGCCGCCTGTTCACCTTGTTTTTATGTTCAGAACATTTCATTAGGTATGCCTTTTAAGGTTACTCAAAGTTTTCTCAAATTACAGTATTCTAAAATATTTAACAAAAAACATTTGAGTCGAGAAATAAGCAAAACAGTAACATAAACTTGACCCATTTGTTTTAACAACCCTGCCTAGTTGGACAGTTTGATCGGAGTTTTGTGAACCTGGTGCATTGTCCTGGACCCAGTATGTCAGTTTCGTTGGGCACATATGTTCGGCAAGCATGAACCTCCTCTTTCAGTCATCGTCTTCCACCCCCACTATGTAAAAGGGTGTGATTAGTTTACCAAGGGCCTGGCCGGTTGGAAATCTGTCTCAATGTGAGAAGCCCAAATGTATCTGCCAGAGCGAAGGAAACATGACAGATTGGTCTTCCTTCCAATCTTATTACAAAATTGAATCGGGCCAATTGTCCCGTCCTTTGATGTGTTTTTTATGTAAGTAACACTAATGAAATATAACGGAGACAAATAGCAGCACTCAAAAGAAGTTTTCTGACAGCTTTGGTTTTGGAGGATGAGTGTCTAGTCAGAGTAAACAGCAAGTTCTCACGTCATTACTGAATGAACAGCACACAAGGGGGAGAGGAATGTAGCTCATACAGTGCTGCTGTAACTCTTCTCCAAGAAAGGCATGGACGGCAAATAGTCTTCCCTCCCTCTCTGTACCACATGGGCTTAGCCATCTAAGTAAACTTTCACACTTCTATGAGCAAACGTTGTGATTCACTGGCTGGGCCTAAGCTTAAGTAAGCATTTCTTGCAAAACGGAAAGCGCTATCAAGGGAATGTACCCTGGCCTTGAGCATAAGGATAACAGGATCTTTCCTCTTTGATGAGACAGTCCTGGACAGTGAACACACACCCCTGTTCTTTCTATTTTGGTCATCCAAGTAAACAGTAAAAACGTGTTGGGGAAAGGAAAGTGCAAGTATTTCAGTTAAAAGTCCACATTCCTTTGTCCTTGCATTCTATTTGCGTGAGCCTGCCTTTAATCTACAGGTAAAGCAAGAAACTTTGAGATGGGGAAAAGGAGAAATTATTGAAGTCCTGATTCATACTTGCAGCACAGTAATGCTCGATTCTACTTTTTTCTTAGCATAACCCAGTGTACCATGCCTGAACCTGGGCATTTTCCTAAAAATAAGCGGCCCCTGAAAAGCTAGCTCTAAACATATGAAATGTAAATTTAACTTTAACTCAAGTCAAGACTCCCAGGCATTCACTCTCATGGGCAGGTCTTACCTCTAAATTCCACTAAGTGTGTGTGTGTTTGGTTCCGGCGACGGCCCAGCCACCAGAGCAATCGCGGCCACTTAAGACAATACTTGTGATTCCACCAACGTGTCCCACAAGCGGCATGCTGCTCCTCTAAAAATATGCGCTAGGTCCATATTTTACGGAGCCGTCTCACAGGCCGGGCAGGAAGTTGGCTAGAGCAAATATCCGGGAAAAATGACCCAAATCAACTAAATGTGCTTCTACACAACCTGGTGTGGTATGAAGCATGATGAAGAACAAAACAAAACAACGGCGCATCTACGCCTAGTGGATTCCCCTATTTAGAGTTGTGTCACAATTTCAGCAATGATTGTAAAGCTGAAACCCCTTATTGTATTATTCAATGTAACATCCACTTTCCACCCTAGTGTTATTTCTAAAAGGTGACATTTTGAGTCAGGTTACTTAAGAAATTTGTAGAGGAAAAACATTAGTGTAATCTGTTGGTATGTAATGCATGGTTGATATCCACGTAGTTTGGCCACCTCAGCGAGTATTTGCATGCAGACAGAGCAGTCACACATGTCCCAAGTAAATGAAAGTAATACCTAAGCAGTGAGTTATTTATTATTTAAATACAATTAATTTTTCTAACCACAACAGCAAAGGGAAGTCAGTGTGTAAGCAAAACCACACTTAAAATCCATATTTTGGACACTGGCTAAATCAGAGCAGAAATAGCACTTATATCTGTTCACAGAGACCTGCATAACATAATAATAATAATAATAATAATAATAATAATAATAACTAAGAAGGATAAACACAAAAACAAAATTATGCCATCTTTTTAGACCAATGCATTTCTTTAACTGCACTTAAGCAACTCTGCCATTCATTTAATTCTCAGACCTCAGCTGAACATAGCATGCTACCCAACCTACAGTTACTTTTTAATATGTTCCAGCTTTAGAATGCATTATAATTTTAATGTAACTACAAGCAGCTTTGGCATTGAGGTAGGGATAGGCACTTTTAATATCTAAATCCACAAGCCCCTAGACCTGCAGACCTTCTTTTTCGCCTAAGAAATACCATTGTTGCTACCTAGGTGAGGACTCCATGTGTTAGCAATTAGCTGTAGTCACCCCATTTAAGGAATGGATACAAAAGGGACTAGAAAACCAAATGCTGGCAGGTTGGTTCGTGGGACATTATTTTTAGCTGTCTACAACTACAATGGATTTGAATTTCTAGTAATATTTCAAAGTCACCATAGTTGATAAAACACACCATTTCCATAACACATGTGGTGTGTAGTGAATCTGCAGAGCGCGCCTGTGTTTTCAATTACACATGTCAAACCACAGGCACTTCAGCCCTAGGATGTGGCATGATGTCACCAGCATTGGGCAAGGAAACAATTTTGTAGTCTCGTCACACATCATTTTGAATCAAGAATAGCTTATTTTTTTACTTTCTGAAAAACAACTGTAATGTAGAAAGAAAAAAAACAACTCATTCAACTGGTTAATGTCATGCAGTGCTCTTATAGAGTAATGATTACAGTCCGATGTTACAGTCAAGCTTTAAATCTTTTATTGTTGTTTTATTGAATACAAACCCAATATAATTCAACATAATGCATTTAGAGATTAACAATTTAGGTTAACACAGTGCTTTAATAATGTTTGCTGAAATTGCTGTAAGTCAAAGCAGAACACAATTTTATGATATAAGATATTGTATGTTTATAATATTTCCTGCGAAGGGCATATAAGCCAAGCATTTTAATGTACAACCACATGCTGTTTCTTTGAAACAGCTCCTGTTTCTTTATCTGGAAAGTGAATTCAAAATGCTTTCAAGATAAGTCGTGAAATGCTCCCTAAGTGCATGGTTAGGCATCTGCATATTCACCTAGCTTGTTAATTTGAACAGGCTATAATGATTACTTAATACAAACTGAAATTGCTGGCTCTTAAAAAAAGACAGTACTTTATATTATATTATGTATACCTGTTGTGATTCAACCAAGGGCAAGTTTCCTAGTAAAAAGACCCAAGTTGGTACTGACTACTTCTGACAAACGTTAAAAACATCACATTGGTACAGTATGCTACAGTAAATATTTCAGCATTGGTATCTTGACAACTACAAATGACTAGAGCTTAAAAGAAAGCTCTACAACTTTGATCCACGACAATTTGAAAAGTACACCCTCTCAGCTGTATCAATTCGAGATTCAGCCAACATGGTTCTTGCCAAACATACCCATAAAACACCTGCTCAATTCACACCTGCTCAATTCACACTGTCATCATTTAAACGCACGGCTAGATCGTAAAATTGAATAGTTGTACTAGACCTGACAACTTTGCTGAAATGTCATCTGTTTTCAGTTTTGCTTATGAGGAAGACATTACATCATGGGAACTGTCGACTTGTCAGTTGAGAGTGGTAGTAGCTCAGTCAATAGGGAGTTGTGTACCAGATGGTCGCTAGTTCAAATCCCTATCCCAAAGTATGGTGTTGGACTGGTAGCTGGAGAGGTGCCTTGTCACCACCTAGGGACTGCTAAGGTGCTCAATAGTGCATGTATAGGTACTGAACATGTGTGATTAATTCAGGTTGTTTGTAATAACTGTAATAAATGATTTGATCCATTTGATAGTTGGCAGAATACCTTAGATGCAGCTTAAAAAAAAAAAAGAGAGACAAAAAGCAGCCAATATCTGTGCTTATTTGTGTCACTTGCTGTGATTTAGTGACAATGTCCTTAGGTGTAACAGGGTTTGTTATTTTGTTAGACTGGAATTACAGGCAATAGAGAGCACCATTATACAGAATATAAGGCATGGACAACTTAAGGTAGAGTTTCCTTTTCTTCTCTATAAAATACTCCCTGCTGACATGTCAGTGGCGTCTGGGAGAGATGTAATAGTGGAGCAGAACAGATCATAATGACTAATGACATTTATCTTTGTCTCCCACACACACACACACAATCAGAAAAACGTTGTTTCTAAGCAAATGTCTATTTGTAAAATATTGGGCTAAGGACACTGAAAACACTGGAGAAACTTTGTTTTCAATAGAATGTCTTACAGTGGTTAATAGTTAATAGTTTTCTGATACTTGTCTGTTTTACTTGTTAAAACACCGTATTGTAAAAATGACTCCAAAGGCAACTCAGTGGCTTCGACTCACCACAAGAAATACATCCTAAATCCAATATATACTCTGTCAGAAGTGCTGTTCACACAGTCAGTCAGAAATAAGTGAAAGGCTCCTTTCAGGTGGCTGGACGGAGGGGGTCTAGGCCGCCTACTTTTTGCAACTTTCCAAAACCAACAAACCAACAGCCACGTCCGCTGTTCACAGAGACTGGCAAGGTGCACGTAAGTGAGAGATGGGCAGAGCCCTGCATTCCTCCTTCTGCACTGTCCTTTTTGCTGCTAATTCACAGCCTTTGCATCTGTGCTACAACCGATGGAGAGGCATTTTGAACTAGAGAAGACTTGGAGGGCAGGTATCTGAATCTGCCTGAAGTCTGAACGAACAGAGAAACACTCTCCTTACATATCAGCTCGCACAAGTGACGTTTAACACAAATCAGGAAGTATGAATACATGTGTATGCTTCATGTGAATGCAATATTTTCTTATTTTTCATTGGTTCCTTGCTAACTACCATTTCTACTTTGTAATTTCCCCTCACTATGATAACCAGCACCTCGCCCCATCTGAAAAGGCTGTCACTCTGAAACTGTATGGATGACTTGGTGTTATAAAGGGGAATAATTACACACCGCATAATCCTAGCAAGTAAGCGGTTATTCACTTCACTTTTCACTACAATACTCTCTTTCTTAAGGAAAGAAAGGGAAGAAAAACAGTTTGACTGAGAACTTGGGGGGAAAGATGACTCATCAAGTTGATATTCCACAGTTAACACCTCATACAATAAGTGTAAATACATGTGTTTTTGACATCATGAGCCAGACAGGCCCTAAAATGGCTGATAACTGGACTGTAAAAAGGAATGGCTTCTATTTGGTTTAGAGAAATAAGAGGAAAAAAAACATGTGGGCGTATAATGTGTAATACAATTCCTTGTGCAACGTGTTTTGGGTCTTGAGCTATGCTACATAAACATAAATTGAGTTGGTAGAATGATTTGTGTAGTACATTAAAAGGTCTTTAGTAGTTAAAGAATGATGTCACATACAGAAATTGCAGAAACTAGTCTATCACATTTAGCTGTTTGCACACCAAGGAAGTCATTTGATGAAACCTCTGTCATGTTGCTGTATTTGGCAATGCAATGTACGGAAAAAACTGTAAAAAGTGGACTCAATTTTTATTGTGTGTTTGGTGACCCACCCTTTTTCCTACAGAAACCAAATCTCTTTAAACTTGACATGCCTCTATTGTTATAAAAAGATAAGTGTTTCTGCATTTCAACTATCGTAGCAGGGCGGCAATATTAAAACTTCTTTTTCTGTACAGTAAATATGACACCTGGTTAAATATTGGAGAACAGGAACAGAATTAAACCAAAACCAATTAAAACACTTTGATATAATCACATGTTAACGCCATTGGATGATTTCTTTATTGCACGCAGTTTGAATGGACATTACAGCATGAAAACTTCTATTTGCTGCAAATATACCTCAAATTCCATTTGTAAGAGATTTAGTAGGTTCAGTGAATCAATCCCAGCAAACTGTTTGACCTTTTCTTCATGATTTAATCCCCACCAGGTGTACTAACAAGGATTTTATAAGCAAACATCTTGACCCTTGTAAAGTTAATGTGGCTGCTGTGTGACAGACACCCAGTTAGTCCAGACCAGAAGACAAAACGAGCCTGTGGAGACTGAAGGCAGCTGTTGTACCCTGAAAGTAGACTCCTTCCCCCAGCAAAATGCATCATTAAAAAAAGTACCACATTTGCAGAGGTAACTGACGTATAGGCCCACAGCAATTACGACACCAACAGTGGTATAAAAAATACGCACCCACTTGTGTTGTTCTTTACAACAGTCCCTGTGAGTGTGAAAAGAGCGGTGTTTAACGTAAAGGATTTTAGGGTAATTTAGAGCAATTCAGCAACAGGGACACGCCTAGGGAGCATAAACCTATTGATATACTATAGGTTGTCTCAACAGCTGAGCATCCAGTTGGGTCCAGTCCATCCAACTTCAGTTAGAAAAACTGTTTCTCATTTTTAGGCACATCATAGCTTGTTTGCTATTAAAATCAAATACTAACAGATTTCTTGCCCATTTAGATTTATAGTAGGTCTAATCCAGGCCTTAGAACTGTCTGTTTTTTTTTTTTTTGTTCAAGTGTCAACAAGTGAAACCCTCAAAGACTCGCCTCCGACTGGTTCTCATACTGAAATTTTACAGCCTGACATGCGTATTTATATCCCGTGGCTGCAAGCTGCCAAACAACATCAAATGAAAGCAGGATTGTGAGAAACCGCAGACGGATCTTTTGCGTCGAGAACTATCATGTAGACCTACAGCGATATCACGCTCTAATATGTGTAGCGCTTGACATGTTCAGATTCACGCACTGGTGCAACCTGCGTCTCTTGTAGGCTACTGTAACATCATGCGAGCGGTAAATTACATCTTTGAAAATTGATGATTTAATATCCCCACACTTAGCATGACAGCTGTGAAAAAAAGATGTCAAGATGTGTTCGTCAAACGTGTGCAATGACAACATGCTGTTTAAGTTCGGGGCGACCCGCAAACATTAGGAAGGAGAAGGAACAAAAAAAAGTGTTTTACCTTTAGGAATAGGCGCAGGAACTTGAGGTGTATCAGTAGAGTAGACAGAATTTGTAATCTTCATCAAGCAGGAAAACACAAAACTAAACTTGAGGTACTCCATTGCGTGCATTGTGCGTGTTCCCGGACAAAGTGCGGGTCACCGACTGGACTATTACCTCCCAGCCCGAAAGCAGTGGTCAGTATCAGCCCTGCAGGTAGGCTACGCTCTCGCGATAATAAGATAATAAATATAAAATAAAAATCCTCTAATGGATATGAAGTTTTCTAGCGCAGGAGCACTGGAGGCAGCTTGTACTGCAGTAGTATAAGTACTGCTAGTCAGGGAAATTAGAGAGCAACAGGCGTGGTTCCTTAATTGCAGCGGTGAAGTTGCAGCCCATGAGGAGACGCCGTGCAGTGGAGAAAAGATAACGGAGTTCACCACTGACACAGGGATGTTCTTTGTGAAAGTGTGACTAAGCACAGCTGCATTTGAACCCCCCACCCCTTTACTGTTACATATCCCTCCCCTGGGCCCCTCCCCCAGTGAACCCAGCGCCTGTCTGGCCAACACTACTCCCCTTCTACACCGTGCTCTTAAGAGACTTTTCATTCAGCCTCATTAGCGCAGACCATGGAAGAGAACTACAAAAATCTTATTTAAAATGCGGTAATATTCAGCATACTGTATAATGCTTTAATCATCATTAAGTTTGGTGTTTTTTATTAGGCTGCATGGGGAGATAGCATCAAAAATGGCTAGCTTTGGATAAAGTCAAAAGTTCAAAATACTTAGAAGTTACAGTCAACAGTTAAATGTCAAACAAATAAAAATGTACTTAAAGGGAAGTAGATAGGTGTACATCATGCTATAGATTAATATTATTGATATATTATTGTGATGGCAGCATTTTTTTTTGTAGTCAGTGGAGCTGTGTTGCATTTTATGTTAAGTAGTTTAATCTGTAACAATGCATCATATTTTTTTTTTAAAGATTTTTTTTGCAAAGTAAATATAGATGTCAGACACCTTTGGGGATGCAACATTTCCCTGAACTGCAGTGGAGTAAAAGTATAAAACATAAAATAATGGATATACTGTTATGTAAAGTACATTTACCACCAGAGTGGTTAGTTACTTCCCACTGGGGCTGCTTTGGGGAAACTTACTAACTAACTTAATTCAATTAACAATCACTTACCCTCTGCTCTCCATAATAAAGACTGACACAAAGTATCACGTCCAGCTTCGTATTTGGGTCTCCCAGTGTTTCAGCTGACCTTGAAACCAATGCTTTTTCTCATTTGTTTCTCATGTTTCTCACTTATTCCTTATTAAGAGTAACAGACTTGCCCCCCCCTGCCCCCCCGGCGCAAACCACTACTGTCTGGTGAACAATTCACATGTCAGTAGCGCTGAATGCCCAGATTGTTTTACTTAATGACATCAACGGGTTCATGGTTTTGAATGCAGAGGGAGTAGGAGCCAAAGTTGTATATGAGTTAAATGACTTCTTTTCAGAGAGGCACTGATAAACCCTGATTCTAGAGCCATGCCAGATAAAACAAATACAGTACTTGGATATCATCCATTCTTTTTACTGTAAGTCAGCAAGCAACAGACACTAAAGTCCGTGCTGGGCAGGCACGATTATGGAAATGATTATGTCATGAGAAAATGTCCACTTTGAATCTTGCTGTCTAACTTCGAACAATAAAGGCAATCCTCCCTACTGTGAAGCTCTGACAAACACAAACAGAGTTCACACAACACAGCATTAACCCGGATTTGCAAAGGTATCAATCCTATTATTTGCAATCAAAATGAGCCTTAAAGAATGTGTAATTCAACGACTCAGTGACCAATATCTGACAGGAATTTTTGCCGCATGGGATAGTGAGGGAACTCTCTGCAGCTGGAAAAAATAAGTGTTGGTGGTACAGAACCTCATCCCGCATCTTGGCAGAGTGCAATAGGGAATATGCTGTATCTTGATTCAATTCACTGGCTGAGTCCCAGCACTCACCAGACATTTGGAAACGCCAGTGAAATGTCCTCTGGGTTTGTTTAAACCCTGACAAAATGTAAAGATTTTATATGAGGATTAGTTAGAGGTTTAGTTAGAGATGTGAAATACTGTATAGCCTATAAAAAAACATGATGGCATTGTGGTCTTTTTTTACCTTTCTAAGTCAGGAGATGGGACATTTTAAGGGCTCATGGTGGCGGCAGTGCCACTCATGACACATTTGAACTTTGGATGCATGTGATGTGGGTGAGAAAATGGCATTTAATTACACAGAAATTGGCACATACAAAATGCAGAGACTGGGAGACTGCTGTGGTGTGGGGTGAGGACGAAGTGGAAAGCCAGAAGCTCATCAGGACACCTGCACATAATTATCCCCACTCTATATATTCCTGGGTATCAGCAAAAGGTAGCAGACTTTGGATTACACGCACACATGAACTCACAGTTAAATACAGCTGTATATCAAACCTTAAAAGGAAGCACAGACTGCAGGGAATCTTCAAACAGCGCAGGTGGTTTGCTCTGGAGTCCGCTTTCTAATTCTGACTTATTTCTGTGCCAAATAAAACACACAAGCCTCCAGCTTCCACTGTCCTTGCATTAGTAAAAGACTAAACAGTGTTCCAGCCTCCTGACGACAGTAGACCATCCTCTATTTTCAGCACTGTTGTGGAAACAGTGGGTTCACAGGCAGTGTTTAAATGTAATCAAACTGAAAGAAGAAACAGATGATTCATTAGGGAGGCAGACTATAAAGGGGATGCCTAATATTGAACATAAAACTAGTTATTCCTATGAGGAAAAAGACAACTTCTGAGTAAAGGGACAGATGGGAAAATAAAGCTAAAATTGTTTCTCCATTCATTCACTGCTTTTTTCTTATGACCACCATCAATAATGTTGGTCATATAATCTAAAGAACGCATTGTCCTTTTTATTTATGTCAGTGTACTGCTTTAGGCGATATCAAAGCCAAAATCACATAACTGTCAGTGGTTGGGACACACCTTGGATTTCTTTCTACGTTCTACTCTATTTGTCAACGTAACCCTCTTGTGGTGGTTCAACCGGATGGTTTTGCAATTGCACTGGTGAGTCACATATCCTAGACACTTGGTCCCCTAAACCTAGCTTCAGAACCCACAATTGCACCATGATTGTCTAAGAATGGGTTTTATTTTTATCCTAAATGCTTTGATCACTCAGCAGAAAGTTAAATAAGTCCAAATCAATGGAAAGGCCAGCACTCCTTTCCCCCACTTTGCTCGTTTTTTTGAGAATTTCTCTTTATGTCATCCCTGGCTCAGTTCGGTCTACGTTGGTCCTGCTTATGAGACCACGGGGCACCCATTGGCCCAGGGTGTGGTAGGGCTTGCTAGGAAGGGGTTTCATCAACACTTAGTCTAAGAGAAAAGAACTTTAACAAGCACAGCAAGTACATGTTTAATGTCAGTTGGCATGGCCACAAACGGAAGAAGAGGTTGAGCGTGGATTAATTCCCTTTGATCATGGGCGGTCTGTTGTCTCAGACAACAGGCCTGAGTGTACCGTAAAAATCTTAGCAGCAAACTTTATTAAATGTAGTTAAGGATGTTTGCGATTTTCAGTGGACATTTACATTTTTACTGGATAGACAGTTTTTTTGGGGCAGTGTTCCTTGAAAATTACACATAAGCTCTTTCGCTGGCCTTTCATTAGAATGTCATCATTAGGCGGCCATGTTAAAACCACTTCAAAACATGTACCAGAAGTAGCTTAGGGGGAAGAGCATTCAAGCTTACATTAATCCTCCCCCTCCAGTGCCACCGTTATCGCCCTAAACATTTTACATTACTAATTTACTTTTCCAAATACAATTAGGAGGAAATGTAAATTTTGCCTTGACAACCAATTTTCCAAACCAGATCTTTATAGTGCCCTAAAGTCACAGGCAAGAGGTTGTGCTGGGTGCTTACTGTAGATATCCAAAGCTCAGGACTTTGACACCTAAGCCTTGGATACAGGTACTGTGTCCAACATGTTAGGTAATTCATATACGTTTTGGGAGAGCATCACTTTTATGAGACAGTCCCCAGTCTTTGAGTTGTTCTCAGGAATTTCAGTGTAAATGCAAATAACCATCCCCCATTTTAGATCTGCTCTCTTTCCCCCAATTGTGTGTGTAAGGTTGTGTGTTTTCCTACTGTAGGCTGCGTTTGCACAGATGTTGTCTTGGCCATTTATCCATCATAGTGGGTTTCAAGCACGAGGAATTCCAGATCATGTATCCTGTTTGCAGTGATCAAATTATACTCTGTTTATTTCATGGTGTGTGTTGAGCTCCAAAAGTAATAATGAAAAGTAACATAAATATTTTTCCCCCTGTTGGCTAGTAACCGAGTTTAAACATTGTTTCCTTATAGACTTTGGTCTCATTGATTTGTTGTTTTAACCCTTACAGGACTTACTTACTTACAGAAAACAGTCTCAAATAATTCACAATGACATTTAAGATTCATTTTGCGTTCATTACCCTAAACGCATGGAGTAATTCAACCCAGTAGTCCAATGAAAGAATAGAAGAACCACAGCCCACAGGTCCTAAATGTGTCAGTAGTGTTAACAGATTGTGCAAGGAGGCTGTCTGTTTGCCCTCAACCTCTTCAATCACATACACAAAGCACGTTGAAGTTGTTTGTGTTGTTTTGTGTCTGCATCTCCTGACTCCAAGATGTCAAACTCCCTTGTGTAACCTATTGTGTCATTTTTAGAGACGAGTACAGTAACACAAAATGATAATGCGTTCGGGCTGCAAAGCTTTAATATGTGTCTACTTATAAGGGAAAACTATCAACTGGAATGCAATCCAAACAGAACCCAGCATACTGAGCCAGATAATCACTGCCGGAATGACATCATTGCCATCGCTGTGGTTTGGGTGTTTTATTTCATACCACCATATGTGGAGAATATATCAGTTATATATGACACCACAATTGCCGCTATTACAGAAATGTACATCCTGTTATAGAATACCCCCAGAGAGGGGGGATTCTAAGGAAGTCTCCGCAGTCTATCCAAAAAGGAGGGAAACAATGAGTAACATTAATCTTTGTCGACCACAGCTGTTTCTGTGTGTTTAGTTAGGGAAACTTTGCAGTAAATTTAACTGAAATGTGGGGTCACTAAGAGTTTAAAAGTGAGACAAAGTGTCTAAAAGATAGCTTTATGTGTTACAGTCATAGACTGTTAATATAAATACGGTCTATGGTTACAGTCTATGTTGATAGTTGAGTAGTAAGGCGACACAGTACCCCATATTTACTTTGAGGCCTGTTTGTTTGTTTGGTAACTTCTGGGCAGGAAAATAATTATTTGTTTTGGTAGAATTTGTAACATGGGGAGGTTGGACCTTTTGCTATATTCTCATGAAATTTCTCCAGTCACTTTAATAAAAATCAGGCACATCTCCCATGATTGTCTATCATATGTATTTTAATGTGCATAAACCTGGATCCAGACGCAGAGAAAATAAATAAATAGAAATCACTCTGGAGTACAGACCTCTGCCAATTCATCTCAATTTCAGCTCCTTTACTTTACCTTAATCCTTATTTATTGCATATATTTTCTCATTATGAGAATTTTTGACCTGATGACGTTAGACGTGAAGTGAAGGGATTACCAAAGTTGTTTGGTTCATCCATCGGAGCACATAAATGTTTGTACCAGACAATCCATCCAAGCGTCAGAGGACTACCAAATGTAATTGATTTCATCCTCTGGAGACCATGTTGTGCTCATCCATCTACTGTAAAAAAAATGCCTTTTTCAGGATAAGTAAAAACTTTGAACTGCCGGTTGGTTAGAGGAAAGGTCATGAGGATTCATCCTCTGGACATCATGGATATCTGTACCAAATGTCACGACAGTCCACCAATAGTTAGAAACAACCGAATACCGTCCAAATGACATGAGAGTTCCCGATGTTAACATGATTGTGAGAAAATGGAATAAGAAATCAACCCTATCCATGTCCCCTCTGGCTCTTCATCTACCTGCCTCCACAATTGTCATTGTTTTCCAACTACAGCTTAATTGCCTATATAACACTCGTAGCAGTGCCACATCGTAATCCAGAACATCAGGACAAGCGATGTGTAAAAACTATCATTTTCAGAAAAAGGGGGCTTTGCCACAACTCATATAGATGGTGCAGTGTATTAATGTGAAACTTTAAATGTAAGGGATCTTTGGCCTCATTTAGTTTGTAATGTAAGAATGATCACTCATCACAGTGGATTTTTGACAATATCTATAAACAGACTGACATTAGCCCCACTTAAAATGTTAGAGAATATTTCCACAATATTACGCTTTTAATCTTCCTTTAATCAAATGTCAAATACAAGGATACGATTTTTTTTGCAGAAGTCAGTTTTTTAAAAACAATACTGTATGAGCTGAGGATGTAGCCCTTAATTCAAGCCTTTCCCTTTACTCAGCTTCAAATGACCTCTTTTTATAGTTGTGTGATTAGAAAACAGTTACTACCTGACTTGAAAGGGAAGAAAATGAAATGTTCCCCTTTCCCTTTTCATGTTATCCTTCAAGGACATCTACGTCTGATGTAATCGGTCCAATCAGTTATTCTGCTGGCTGGATTTTTACCGCAAAATAACAGATTTGCATTCATGATTCATTAGTAGTTGAGGAATATTGCTTAAAAAGGGTAAAGGTGACAATCACATCAGCTGGTGAGATCAACTAATTAACAATCAAAGCAGAGTGGTTTTACATGACCATTTAAAAAGTCTGACCATTTTAGCCCCTACAGACACTAACTGTATTGAAAGGCCTACAGCACAGATGGTCCTGTCTGATAGTGATTAATGTAAAAAATCTTTTTTGAAGGTCAGCGGTTTTTTAATGCCAAATGAACTTGGCAATTGACCAAACAAAAGAACTGCACACGTCACAATGTTTTTTTTATTGAAGTGTTTCCATAGACTATTTGCACAATTTACACTTAGCTCACAGAGTTAGTTTGCATTCATTGCATGGTTTGACTTAGTTCCCAGTATTAGTGCAAAAGTAGAAGAATAAGTACTGTTTTTATATATATATATATATATATATATATATATATAAATAAAACTGGGAATAGCTAAACTCCCTTTGTATAACATTCTGACTTAAAGTTCACAATCAATCAAAGAGCTTTCAGAGAAAGTGGCACCAGCATCTTATACTATTAATCCATTCTACCAAACAAGACATACCAAATCATCAGGGTAATCTTAATGGCCAGAATGAAATGCAAATGTATTTAAATATAGTAGTATCTCAACAACTTAAACCAAATAAACAGAATAGACTGAAAAACCATCTATCAGTACAATACGGTATATTAAGTCTTTATATCAAGTTTTGAAAAAAATGCTGATAAAAGGTGAGATTAATCCACTTATGGTAGTTACTACAAACAAGTATCAATATATTAAAGCTCAAACACTGACATCAAAAACGTCTAGATTAGCTCTTCCAACTGAAAGCTCATAATTTGTTTAACAAACATTAAAGCCTTAAAAGCTTTTACCAGTTAATATCCATTAGAAGATAACTTAAGATGGATGTTTTTCCAGTTTTCCTGAAGCACTGAAGACATACATGTTATCGTGAATAGGGCTGGGTTAAAATAATCCATTCTCCAATTAAAATTGATTTTCTTTCTTTCAGTGATCTGCTATTGATTCATGAAATCCAGAAATCAATCTTTTAAAATGCTTTTTTCACGTTTGATGTATAAGTAAAAAGTACTTTAAACATGCTTTTTGGGGGTCAAATCTTAATGTAAACATTAACCTGCATTATTAAAATTAAGGGTTGCTTCTTGTTTGTTAGCATAAGTTCTTTGATAATCTCTTTCATAACCAAGCAAAATTGGTATTGAAACTAAAATGTTCCTAACCTAAGTGACATGGAATCGAGTCGGAGATGCACTGGAATCAGGACCATGTGAGTGGGAATTGAATCCATTAAGGAAATCATTGATACCCGTCCCGAATTCTAATGCTACAAAATAGCTCTTATTGGCCTTAATGTTGATGTAGCACAGATAATATTTTTGCAACAATTATTTATACCAGCCACATCAGATTGATGACCATACTTATTAAAACACATTTAGAATTTTACAATGAAGCGTGGTGCACAGCCATATCAATGGCCATTTGATGGAAATTAAAGTGTTATTTAACTCTTGCATTTTTGACACATGTAGAGCTGTCACACCATGTGTAATGCATCATCTAGAAAGATCAAAAGTCATGTTGATAACCACACGATGTGTTCAAAATATATGGCTAAGAGGATTTAATGTACTAAATGTGATTATCTTCATATGTATAGTATCAGGTGCAGGTGTTTATTTCCTGGAGCCAACAGTAGCATGCATTTCAACCTGAGTTTGTCCAAAAATTCTACTTTGTAATTAGACAATAATATTTGAATTAAAACCATATAGCATATGGAGGTATTCAGTTTGTCCATTTGGGCTGTGTTGGGTTATCCTTAAATGGAAAGCTATCTCCCTCTTGTGGACAAGACTTGGACACATCAAGCCATAACCTCGCCGTTCCCAAACAAACAACCTCTGCAATTGACTATGCATAATTATTATGGCAGTGAAAATATTTTTGTAATGCTATGATAGTTACTAGTTAAAACACACACAGAAGTACACGCATAATACACAGACACACTCACAAAGCAGTGCACACGCACATTACTCTATGTTGAAGAATTGTGTAACAGACCAAAATATAAACAATAAAATAAATGAGGGCTTTGATTATCTGAACGTCAAACTATGATATTACATGAGTGGTTCAGTTCTCCCACAATATTGCTACAAGCAAAGGGCTCCGTATAAAGTAACATGACCGTTAATGTGACCAAATTACACAAGTGCTATTTGACTGACCTCCTTGGCATGCATACCATAACCAGTCTTTCTTTTCACTAACTATATAACAGCACTTGCCTGCAATGGTGTTTCTTTTTATCCATTTATATATGGATGTTATCCTACTATTCAAGTTGTTTAAGAGTAGCTAAAGGTTCTGGGCACAGATGGGCTCAGCAACCATAATGTGAACCCAAATGAAACATTGTCTGAAAACAGTGTCCTGTACTCACAGCCCACTAACATGTTTTAACAACCAACCTGAGCAGCTAAGACTAAAACAAACCTATTTCATCGTTCATGCAAAAGTATAACATTTAGGTACTTCCTTCAAAATATCTGTTTGAAGGTTGTTCTATCTAATGGCATTTTGGACTGAGCATCATGGCTTTGTGGCCTTGTTCTTCCAAGAATGTGTGTATGCTTACATGGATATCCTGTTTGGCTCCTAGTTAGTAGTCTCAAAGAACATAAAATCCTGTACAGAAAAACACCAATGAGAAAGTGTTAATGGCAATGCAAACACATTAAATTTACACAGAATGCCTAATTGAGCTACAAATATAGCCGAGGGGTAGAATTTATTCACTGGTATGTCACTGCCAAATTAACTGTAAAAAGCATCCTGAGATTTTAGCATTGAAGCATTTAGCAAATGTGGCCTGTGCTATTACAAAAAGTAGCTCAGACAAGCTGTTTTGCATTTGTGGTGATTGGGGTGGTTTCAGGTCACATTTCCCATAAAATGTAGGCTAAGTGGTGCATTAAGTGGTAGGTACATTAAGTTTCAAACTACCAGTGCACTAAAAGACATAATTCCCCATGAAAGCTGGGTCATATGAGGCTACTGCATCTGTAACAGCCACATTTTGGCTATAGTCCTGTTTATTTGCCATAAGAGAATCCTAAACAAGTTAATGAAACTTCCCAAAAATCTTTTTTGACGTTGAATAAGAACTAAAGACTCAGTAAAAAGACTTTACTTACAATGAGAAAACATGCACCGATCATGACAGCCTTGATTCTCACATCCAGATCCATGGGAAACTGGATACCAAAGTTGTCTGAATCTGTGAATGCTTCCCGAAGAAGTCCTGTCCACTGCTTACTGATTTTCCCAATCTTACTGACTTCATCCATTGTCAAAATCTGCAGAAAGAGTCACAGAGAGGGCACAGTAACTTAGAATTAGAATTTTCTATCCCAATAATTACTTTTAAGCAGCAAAGGAGGAACCATGATGATGATATCATGCATCAGTTACCCCTCCTCTGGGTCTGGTAAAAGGTCTGTGTCCCTGACCCAAATCCCCTTCACAGCTCAATCTAATAAAACCAGCTGAGCTGTGGGACAAGGGCCACACTGTACCACACAAGAGCATGCCCTTTTGCCACAGCTTCATCCAAGCTGCAGCCCGCTCTGATTGGAAACATATTTCCTGTTCCAGAGCATGAGGAGGATCCCTCACAAAAAATGTCCAGAGGGCCAGAATGTTACCGTGTAGTGTTATGTTTTCATGAATTGAATGGATTTCTGTGTTTGGACAGTCCCACCTCAAAGTCAACATCTGGTAGGCAGCTCCATCCACAGAATGGCCCATGGATCTTCAGTACAGGCTCATTGTGTTCGTTTGCGACGATGAATTTGGGGGAGAACGGGTGCCACTGTTGTATAACGTACCCCACTGTGTTACCGGGGGGAGACTGCACCTCCAGCTGAGTGAGGGATTGTGGGAGAACAGAGTGTAATTTGTAGTCATATCCTTGTAAGAAAACTACACAACACTGAATGTAAACAACAACATATGGGGTGAACACAGACAACCTTAAAACACTGTAATATCATGGACACAGTGTATGTCTGTCTGAAAGTGGTTTCACTCACCTCTTGTAGACAACAAGGGAAGCAGCAAGACATGCACTTAAGTGGCCTGGTGACGGTGATGACCTCTTGCCCAAAATTGTCAAGCACGTGGATGGCGAAGGAGCGCATGGGACCACAACACTGTCGACTCAAACAGTCGTTCTCCTCGACAGCGTAGAACACATTCTGCCCCATGCTGTTACGGACCTCATACTTGTTGTTGCTTTCAAATCCAACGAGGGCTGCGTGGACCAACAATACATAAGCAGATGTCATTGCTACATAGATCCTGCAAAACCCATCTGTACTTAACATATCTAGGAGCATAAATTATATATTTCCTCAGGAGTCAGTGCATGTTTTACATACTTTACCTTCAACAAGCTCAACTTTCTGTTTGATGAGTAGCTGATCCACCTAGAAAACAAGACAACATACACTGGATTCAAATAGAGACATTCAGATTTGTTCAATGCAGCAGTTACGTAGAGTAAGTGTAGTGAGGGGGGGGCTGCAAAAGAGTTGCAGTGGAGCAGCTCTTTTTTTTTTTTTTTAACTGGACCTGTATATTGTTTAGTGTGGCTATTGTTATGCACTTCTCAAGCACTACTGTCTATAAATACTCCAACAGAAGAATTATTTTTACAGTATCTATGCTTTCGATAATCTGCAGAAGGGAGGGCTGATAAGAAACTCCCTTGCCCAAAGTTCCTCTCTACATAAGACAATTTCACTTGTAAGAGTAACAAAAGCACAGCTGTTATTTACAACATTAACATAAACTGTTATACTGTTATAACTGTTATATTTGAGTATCCCAGTGAGCCTTGACAGTCAGCATGCACAACAGCTAGGCCATGAAACTGAAGCAGCATCATGGAATTCAGCCGTCATATATATTTAATTATTTACACCTCTGCTAATCCTACTGTGACATGTCAAAATGTCTTTCATGAAAAAGTCACTATCTTTCAAAGCATCAGTGCATTATATTATCTGTGTCACATTTAGGGTGTGAAATATGTTTTGAAGCAAGTTAGTGTCATTAAGTGGAGGACTCTATCCTAACTTTTTTCACCATCCTCCTAAAACCGTCAAATACAATATATGCCATCCCAAAATGAATGTGGACCATCCTGAATTCAAAATCGCTGTTTTCCTAAATTATCATTAGTTAAAATAATTCAAAGTGACCTTTAACATTATACACCATCATACAAATGAGTTGATGACCATTCCTCAACCTTTTTATTCAAAAAGTAATTAGTCACAAAATAAACCTCGCCCTCTCTCTCTATGCAAGTTGGAACACATACTGAACACATATTGAAAACATATTAAACACACATTGTTGTTCCATCTGTTTTTTTAACATACTGTATGTTTGGGACATACTCTACCCATACTATACCATACTGAAGAAGCCTATACCCCCGCTGTCGCTTGATTATTTGGTGATGTATCCTTAGTGTGGTGTGAGGATATTAAATATTTAGGGAATGTAGAGTCTGTGATACCTGACGCTCATTTCCTCAGCCCTTAATGAACAGACCTCTTGTAGGCAATGGGCCACTGGACTAAGTGGCACTAACATGTGAAATTTGTATGGAAATCAAAAGAAAATATTGTTGTATTTCTTACCTGTGTCAGGTATTCTAATCCTGGGGGACAGCCTGGTATTTCCGGGTTTGGCACAGCATACATATTCATGTTTTGTAAGACTGGAGGAAGACCTGTTGATAAATGGAATGGTTAAAACTGAGATATGGCGCCATCTTGTGCTTATTTAGGGAACGCTATGAAACAAATGGAGATACACATCGCCTAAGCGGTTAATATTTTTCTTTCTATACATGACTTTTCTGTATTGTTAAAGGTAACAGGACAGCCTGGGCCCCCTTTTTCCTCCCTACAACAGAGTTTATTCCCTTGTTACGATGTAAACAAGTAGCGAAGCGGCTCGTGCGCAGCCCGGGGGAGCTGCTGCGGACCGACATGGTGGGCGACCCAGATAATCTTGCTTGTATCGGGAAGTGACGGGCTTCTGACAGGAAGACACCCACCATGAGAAATCCTTTTACTCCGTTTGTTTACACGTTAAAAAAAGGGCCTAAAGCCAATACCTAAAGCTACACCGCACCTCTCCACAATGTAGGGCATTCCAGTGCAGATCTACGCGACTGATTATTTTTAACGTGTGATGTTTACAGCCCATGGTTGTTTCGTCTGCTGGTATGGAGAGCGCTTGCCGAGGTTGGATGCCTACTTTTTACATTCAAAGGAGACGGCGAGTTGTTAAAAGCGACGAGCTTCCGTCACTATTCCCATTACAGCCTGTAGGCTACAGTTTCTATTAGCTATAAAACAGGCAGCTGTTTTTTTCGGAATCAGAATTACTTACCGATATTTCACCTGCTACTCAAAATAATAACAGGCCACTCCGGGAACCAAGCCTATGGAATAAACCTATAATCTTATTGGTCGACGTCATCGTACTTCCCATGTTCATGCACCAATGACGACCCGGGAGTGTAGAATGCAGCTCAACAGAACAGAGTAGAAAAAAATAGATCACAATATGATAGAACTGGACTCATGCTGTCAATAGTTGGCAATTTGGATGATTAAACAGCCTATAGTAGAGAACACACATTGCATTAGTTTTTTTAATTTTAATATAATTTCTTTTCTAAAAGTTCTGATTAGAAGGCTTAAAAGAGCTTTTATTGGCCCTGTTCTCAGAAATATTTCTGGTGATAAATTAACGTATTCTTTGTTTTCCGTTCTCTAGATGTCACCAATAACACAAGCAAGTAGTGGAAAGTTGTAACGTATTATCTCACATTATGTGCACAGCACATGTGATATATTCTTTTTGTTTTCTTAATCCCAGATATCTACATGACAAACTGTATTTTATTTCAGATAGTTGTAGGTTTATTTTGCTTAATGACTATTTTTTGTGAATTTGTTTAAAAAAAAAGAAGGCATAAATAGAAAATAAAGGGACAGTCTTCATTTATTACTAAAAGATATCCAGTATAATACTTTATAACATGCAATCCAAATTAAAGATCAGTTCCCAACCTCTTATACACCTGTCCAGCCATCACACAGATCCAGACATTCACTCACATACATGAGCATACACACTATGCTGCAATTTACCATCTAATTAGGAAAGGCGTTAAGAAAACATAACCTCCATATGGAAATGAAGACTGGACTGAAAGGAGGAGGTCTTCAAATGAGACATTTACATTTTAAAATGTTTCACCCAAAAACATGTATTTGAATGACTAATTTCTTTACTGTTTCATACACACACAAAAAGTATTCCCAGCACAAACGGGCTTCCAACATACCATTACTTAATAATTATCATTAAGATGGGTGTTCTTAACTCATCCTATTAAGGGCAGTTCAAAAGAAAATGTGATTCATTCTCAACCTTTCCTAATTCATGTAGTTTGCTTTAGTTCTATCTTCAAGCATTGAACATTAATACATTGCATGTTTGCATAAGGATATTTGTTTCCAGGGTGATGTAACTCAATGGCCTTAAATCACTGCATGGCTCACCAGTGTTGGAAACTCTCAGCTGCAGTGTAATCACCAAGTACTCAATGTGTTTATGCACCCTTACAATCTGCTGATAAACCTCTTCCTTTAGCACACATATGTGTATACATGTGCATGAATATTCACATGGGCGTCCAAGCCTACTGAAATTATTTAGGAAGATAGTGTGTTTTACGTCTTAATGCCCCTATAGATAACCCAACCCATCCCAGCAGTTAGATCAGTAGTCTGTGCAGATTGTTAGGGCACATATGACATTGACAACAACACATGAACATAATAAAAAACAACTTATTTTATGCTTATATTTACACTACTGGGTACTGAGCAGTGATTGTGTTACATCTACTGTGTTATTTAGCAAATTGCATGTTACGGGAGACACTCCAGTTCTGCTGTCCCTACAATGCAGTGGGAGAAAGATTGTTGACAGATGTTACCACAAAGCTGTACTCCATGTCACTTAGCTGCACACACAAGCAATAGAGACATGAAGTTAAAAGTTAGCTGCAGGGTCCCAGTTCTGATCTAATAACTTCAATGTTAACATCAATGTAGAAAGAAAATAGGCTAATCAAATCCAGCTGGAACACAGGCTTACCTAAGAACACCATAACCTTTTTTTTCGTAAACATTTTGCAACTGAGAAAAGTTATATGTCAAAAACAAAAAACGATGTATTAAATAAAAATTAACTTCATGTTCAATTTTACCCTGCACTGCATCACATAATATCTTTAAAACAGTGATGTTTAAAAAATAAATAAAAAAAAGTTCAACTAAATGAAACTTTTACAAACCTTAAGGCTGTAACATAAGATTTTAAGGAGAAGAACCTTTACAGACAACTGATGCACACTTGAACTTTATGTGTTGGTTATTATACTTTATATCCACTGGAGAGCAGTGTTGAGCTGATGATCCTCGGCCTCATGGCCATTACTAAGAATAATGCAGAAATTGCCTTTTTATTGTTCAAAATAGTCCCAAATAGACACACACTGATCTACACACACATACACACAAATACACTTACTACCCTGTTATAAATGACACAACGTTGTTGGCCCGAATATCCTTATTTGCGAATACAAATTACCTGATTTCCTCAAGCGCTACTGATTTCTCCAAGAAACACTAATGAGAACAAATGATGACTCGCACACAGATCTGCTGACACTTCAGGCACAGACAACTAAAAACACGTTTTAATTGATTCAGGTTACCTGACAAAGCCTAGAAAACACTGCATATATAATAAGTAGTGTGTTTTGTGCTGTATAAACAAACACAATTCTTTTACTAAAGCTATACATTTTTAACTTTTTAGGTATGTATTTAATTAAGCCTCAAACACACTACATCACATGGAAAATAAAGCTGAACTGTTGGCAGCATCAAGGGCCCTTTTTATCACCCCAACTGCCTAACCAGAACCCTGAAACTTATGTTCTTCATCAGTGAGATCAAAACAAAGTAATGCAATGACTTTGAAATGGTGGTGTTCTCTGCTCCCATCTGAATAAACAGACCGGACAGTCAGGGGTCTTTGAAAGCCAGTCAGATTGTCTTTCTGACTCCAAGAGCCCAGTTACTCCCACCAGGGGTGTGTGTGTGTGTGTGTGTGTGTGTGTGTGTGTGTGTGTGTGTGTGTGTGTGTGTGTGTGTGTGTGTGTGTGTGTGTGTGTGTGTGTGTGTGTGTGTGTGTGTGTGTGTGTGTGTGTGTGTGTGTGTGTGTGTGTGTGTGTGTTCTCCGATTGTACAGTCTGTGCACTCTATATTCCTACCTGTTTTACAATATATCTGAGTGTTTGTGTTGTTTTTTTGCATTAAGGTGGTGCTCTTTACCCGCATGGGTAATCTTTTGTGCACTCCTAACGAGGTTGTCATATTCAGCGCATAATGAGGAGCCTAAAGATGAATGTAAAAATGCCTCCATTACACAGCTTTCAGCCTCTTGGTCATTAGGTTAGCATAAGGTTATAATACATTACTCTGGTCCCAATGTTCCGCACACAAAATTGCATGTGTCACAGAGGGGTTGTGTGTTAGTTTGCCATGATAATATTCATTCATGTACACACAAACATTCCCATTGTGTTACTCTACCTGCCTTTACTTAACCCTTAACTGAATCTCAAAGTAATACTAGTCTCTCAGCCTAAATCTTTTTTAGAGTTTTTTTGGTGATGTTTGGTGAAAGGGTCTTATAAATGTCCACATCACAAGGGTTTTCTAATACAATGTCTGTAATCCTCCCCTCACACACATACACACACACACACACACACACACACACACACACACACACACACACACACACACACACACACACAAATGCAAATCTGTTGTGCAGTTTTTCGTCATCTGTGGATGTCTAAATTTGCCACATTCACCGCTTTTGTTATTCCATCTCTGTCTCTTCACCTCTGCCCATCCCTTACCTCCCTCCCGCCTTTCATTTCTCCCATTTCTGCACCCCTGTCAAGTGCTTTGTTTGCTGTGACTTTTCCATGCGGTTATCTGAGCGGAGACAGTATGTCTCACCCTGGCACAGGACCTCAGTTTCCACGGCAACTTTATAATTGTTTTGGATGCGTTCCAAACGCCACTGGATACCGAGGCATTATTGATGTCAAAAGAAACATGTATGAAATGAGGAGATGTGGAGGCGTCCATATGGTTCTGTACACAGCCTCATGCAAAGCCATTTAACCGTTTTTCAATGGGAGTTTTGTGATACCACTGAATAGATCCCTCTCATGATATTTCATAATTTTGATCTTTCTGTTTCACAAAGGGATAATGGCATGCGATACAAGCCACTGAACTGTGCAATATTTCTCCTATTCATGTCATTATGTCATTGTCACAGTATGCACTGCTGGGTTGAGTATGGCGACCTTACCGAATACAATATGTCCATCAGGATGCTTTATAAAAAAAATCTGAATAGTGAAAATGAGAATGAAGCCCATCTGAACACATTAAAGGAGAATAAAAGTCTGTGGCACCAAAAGCTTTTTCCAGTTACCGTAAAGTGTGTCGCTGCTGGCCTTGTTCACTTCAAGTATAGTCTTTGTCTTGACAGGAGAGACGGTATGAGTTATCCCAGTGCTTGCCACCATAACCATATTGTGACCCCTACCCCCCCCAACTCTCTCATGCGCACACACACACATGCACTGCCTAGCAGCACCTCTGAGCCATGAGCTGTGGCCACATTAACCACTACACCGCAACACTCATTAAAATAACATATAGTGTCAACAGCAGTGTGTCCCCAAGTGGATAAAGCCCAAAATGCTCTGTCTTAACTTAATCCACAGACATGTCTTTACATCAGAGAATTGCCCTCTGAGCAGCAGGTTCACTCCTTACTGTTGCATATGAAAGTTTGGCTCTTTCGGGGCTGTTATATCGCAGAATGTGTGATTAAAAACGAACAGAAATGAGGTCCTGACTGATCTTTTTTCTCTGATCTCAAGCCTCCCCTCCCTCGGCTTAATTTATGACCTGTGAGGAGGAACCCAGGGAGTGAGAAGTGAGTGAGACTGGTGTGAAAGCCCTGAATAGAGTAGGGGCAACAGGCCCTCCAAATAACACAAAAGAGGCACCACAGCTGTTTGGCGGCAACACAAGCCTTCACGAGGCACTGTCTTCTGCACTGAGCTTCCAGACTGGCACTCACGCTGACTTTGTAAACCAAGTTGTTATATGAATACTGTAACACAATCATCACATTAACTTTGTGGGGAGAAAATCTTTCAAGGCATGTTAAAAAAAGTTTAAAAGAAGACTTTTCATATTACCAATATAAGCCTGGCTATTTGTTTAGCTTGAATGAAATCCATCATTTCTGTCACTGATGTGTATTATTGGCACTCAACTGGTTGCTAAAAAGAGGATGTTCATACTGTGAATTTTGATGTGAAGTATTTTATCTTTCCATTCTAGTAACTAAACAAGAAGAGAGAAAGGTGTAAATGAGGTGGGTAAGAGATCAAACCGGCTCCATTTCATAGTCAGAGGCCAAGAGGAGGGAAAGAAAACAGCACAACAGCCGACAGTGGACTGGATCATTCGAGGACCCTGCTGAGCCGCAGGAAAGTGTCACCAGCCCTTCGTGAGCTCGCTGTCAAGTGCCGGTTACTGACTGTCAACTGCAGCTAAAAATGATTTCAGAATCTAGGGTTAGAAGTTCAGTGCACTATTTTCTACCCCCAGACTGAGGGAAAAACGCTGTCACCAATGCTGGGCCAGTAATAATTTATTCCCCCCTGTACAATACTCTGTTGGCTCCGTTCTTACGTCTGCGTCTTAGTTTTTTTGCACTCATGCCCATTAGCTAGCCACATGCAGGACACGTGTGAACTTTCAGAATGATGGCGTCTTTTCTGTATGACTTAATTGTGGCCCATATTCATCACAATGACTGTGTTAGAGGAGGCACTACTGACAAAAAAACAGCTTACTTGCTAATGTTTAAGTATTTTACTTGCATGTGTTGTCAGAAATACTGAGCTAAAAACTACTCTATTAGAATAGAATGGTAAAATAACAAATATAAAGATGATACTTAGAAATCATATTAGTTGAAACGCTGATAAAAAAGAGCTTAGTCTTTTTCTCTATCCCATCCATCCATGGAGAGAGTAGCCAGAGCCATCTGCAGACCACTATCCATCCCCAAACACTGGGGATCACAAAGGTGTTATTTTTCAAAGCTGGCCCTGTCCACCTCCTGCCGAGGGTCTGCGGCTGTGGTTCAAGGGAAGGTGGGAAACTTCTGAGGCCCTGTTCCCCTTGTACCCCCCTCCCTGTCGCCTGCCTCCTCAGGGGCAGCCCTTTGAGGGTGTCATAACTGCAGCCTGTATAACACGGGTTACTGCTGACGGCGGTTGGTCACAGTTGATAAAGCCTTTAAAGAAGCCTACCCTCTCATGGTTTCTGTTAAACATGTAGAGAGCAGGAGCAAGGCATGGCTCCCAATTGTAGACTTAGTAATGGGAGGACTCTGGCGTAGGCCTGCATTTTGACTTGTGATGGGTAGAGGGTGCTCCAAGTCCATCTTTGAGGAGAACGTTGTTCGGTGCATTGCAACTCTACACTACCACCTTCTTTCCCCCCTCCGAAAAAATGAAATCTCCCTCTCCATTTTAGTTTTGTGCTTCTATGCTTGCAAGTTGCCTAAACAAAATGAGTCCTCCATGTTTTGTGCTACACGGTGGTCTCCATTTCACAAAAGAAACAAGGAAAAGAAATCCATGAAGACTATGAAATATGTTGTAAATGGACAAAGCTGCAGAACATGCAGCTGTTGTGGTGCCATCCTGTTGTCTTGTGGGTTGGGGGAGGGTGTATGCAAGGTAAAATGGGACAGAAAGCCATGACACTCTGGTGGTAATAGCATGAGATGGCTCCCAGCACCTGGTATTCACCTCTTTCTCCGCAGAGTCTCTGTGGACATGGTGTCCTGCTGGCACACCGTAAAACTTGATTGTGGAAAACACCATCACGCTGGGACTGATAAAAGGAAAAATAGGAGATGTTTTTATTTTCAAATTTTGGTTGTAGCAGCAGAGGAGGGAAGAAATTGTTGTTTAAATAACCTTTTTATTTATTTATTTATTTCCAAAACCCTTGTAGATTTATGACAAATGTTTGTTATGGCAAAAACTCTTTTTCTTCTAAAACTATAAACTGGCACTGTTGTACTGGCACAGGGCCTAACAGTATGGACAGATAGTTTCTTATAGCAAATGGCTTCTAAAGTGTATGTAATGTGCAGTTATGTTATTTAGCAGATTCAAATTATTTTAGATTTAGTTTTTATTTTCCACCAATTTTCTTTCTTTCGTATGAATGTATGTGTGTGTATGTATGTATGTATGTATATGTATGTATATATATATATATATATATATATATATATATATATATATATATATATATATATATATATATATATATATATATATATATATATATATATATATATATATATATATATATGTGTGTATATATGTATGTGTGTATATATATATATATATATATATATATGTGTAGGTATTTATTTATTCTAGCAGAATACAATATCTAAATATTATAGTTTAAATCATGTTTAAATTATTGTCAACATAAACAAAAAAATAATAAAAAAATGTTACATGCAAAGGACCACAGATGCTTGGAGATGTTCTAATAATAACGTTTGACATCTATTCTAAAGTTTGCAAATGCATTATGAGTTGAAAATCAAGAGAAGAGAGTACATTATTTTTAAAATGTGTAATTAAATATACAGTATTAATAATACTAAAAATACAGTTTTAAAAGAAAATGTTTGCATGCAGTTTTTATGTACATTTTACTATTTATTTTCCAAATTTTAGAAAACCTTAGGACGCATTATCAGTTCCACATTTAAATTGATTTAAGCAAATTGCATTTTCCTAATCTGTGCTGAAAAAGATGCTTGGGAAGACCAATGTTCTGAGGATAGTGCGCCCATATTGGATATTAAATGAAACACAACTGCATGCGTACAGTGAGTGTGCTGTTTCTCCACAGCTTAGGAAGTGTGTTGAACCTGGCGTGACCAGACAGATACAGCGAGGCGGCAAACCTTGCCCTGTGTGAGTCAGTGTCAGTGCAAAGTGCAAAGGCCAGTGTGGTTCAGGAATCGTCTTCTGGCTGTGCTACGTGAGCTGCAGCATGTGGATGACATGCTCGGAGCGGACCTGAGGAGCCTCAGCACCGCACAATGCTCCTCTGTTCTTTGTGCTGTACTTCTACCTCACTCTCTCTTTGTCTCTCTCTTTCTGCCCTGCACACACACACACACACACGCATGCACGGACAAACACATGTACACACACACACTCACACACACATGCACGCACACACACTGAAGAGTTTGCTCCACACAGTTGGAAAGACTGGGGTCAGTGACTGGATGCTCCCAGCTGAGTACTTCAGTGCAGCCCGTCTCTAAAACACACACATGCACACACACACACACACACACACACATCCACACGTGCATTGTGTAAATGTCTTTTTCCATGCTGGCACCCTGCACAAAGCTTTGGCGGCGTTGTAGTCTGCATTTCTCTCTGAAACTCAAGCATTAAGTGAATGTTTTTTGTTTTTTTTTAATTATATCAGTAAAAATTGTTTCATAAAAGCATCAGAGGGAATGCTGACTGTTGCTAAGAACAACAATCTTGATAGTAAAAAATGTAATAGTTTCTCTTTAAACAAATACTCATTAAAACAAAACTGTTTTTTTATTTTTTTATTTGTGGTCTCATTTTATTGAGTCTCTGAAATAAAACAGATAGTGTTCCTAATTTATATAAAAGCATAAAGTGAGTCATTCTTTAAGATATTCTCTATGTCCACTGTCATTAATCTTAAATACAGGTGCTGCAGGATATGCTGTGTCTCAGCTTGCCCACTACTGAATTGAAATTCTGGCTGCTTTCAAACCCCAGAGCAACCAACCTTAAGCCTGGAATCTTACTTTGGCATCCTTGTTAAATGAGTAGATGTTTTTTTGAGATCCTTTTTTATATTTAAAATAATGCGACCATTAATGGTTCTTAAAAAATTGAAACCAGAAAAACAACATACTCAAAAACAAGGTTTGTGCAAGGGTGTTTCATTAGTCCTATTAGGGACATCCTGCCGTGATTAGCTGGAAAGCCCATGAAGGTACTGAGTTTCACTTTATTACAAGGTATGCTTTTTATATTACAATAAATTGTAATAACTTGCAATAAAAATGATATTTAACAAAAAACATGGTATAGAGGTAGTGATTAAATTACACTTGAGTAATGGACTTAATTTTTACTCTCACAGAACATTTACTTTTTTTTAAAACTGATGGGCCGTGGTCGGCAGAGGATTCAATCGACAACCTCTCAATGCTCTACTGAATTAATTACTGCCATAAGTATCGATCAATAACACAGTAATCCTGTGGCCGTTAATCATTTCTGTCAAAATGAGAGAAACATAACCCAGGCAGGCAGTGCAGGGGGCGTGCAGAGGAAGTGGAATGCATGAGGAACAGGGAGGTTGATCCCTCTGCCGCTTTGACGTCAGGCATCCATCTACGAATGTTATTCCTTAATCTGATTCACTTGGCTGCTCAGCAGACCAGTGTTGCCTGTTGGAAAGGTTTCACGTGTGTGATGGATGCTATTGTCAGAAATGCCAAGGTCAATATGCAACGCAGCAGCAAAAAAAAAGAGGACTTTCTTATTTTAAAAGTGCTTCCCATGTATCATCATCTCTGCAATCTGACCTTGCTTCCCTCTGTAATAACATTCAGAGGGAGGACAACTGCTGGGTGCATGCTCATGGGCTGGCGTTGATCTTTAAAACAGGCCATGGCGCCGCAGAGAAGAGGCCCGTGTCACTCATGACAGTATGCAGGCGTATTACTTACACTAAGACAGATTTGGAAATGGAGTTGTACTATCTGGCGTGAATGCTAGGGGACAATTATGTCTTGATTTGAGCATCGTAACAGAGGGGCCACCATTTGACTGCATGCTTTCTGTACAAGACCAATTAGCTGAAATGGAGGCACATCATCACATCATGCAAACAGATTTAGAGTAATGAAATGCCAATTGTGGCAAATGACAACAATAAAGAAGTTGTATGAACAGAGAATAAATCCTATCTAACAGTGTGTGAGTTTGACAGAGAATGTCTGCCTTGGTTATTTCACATTATATGATTTACTCAACCACATCCCCATTAAAACTTAATATCAGCACTTGCAGTTATTAGTAGCCTACCACATGAGGCAGTGGGCAAACTTCTTGTGAAATAAAAAAAGGGGGATTTTCTTGTCAACATGTCCTGATGATGGAACTATATGGGCTGATGCAATCCTTGTCACATTTCTTTTTAAAGATTATTTTCTCGGGAATTTTAGGCCTTAAATTCCAGGACAGCTTGTTGGGGAGAGAGGGGGGGAATGACATGCAGCAAAGAGCTGCAAGTTGGAGTTGAGTCTGTGGCCACTGCATTGAAGACTAAGCCTCTTTATTTGGGTGCACGCTGTACCAGGTGAGCTACTCAGGCGCCCCTCTTGATATTTTTTATGTCAACTACTCAATGAAAAATAAGCTAATATTGTCTGTTTTAAAGTTTAACTGAGACACAAGGGGCCCATATTTCAACGATCTAAGCGCATGGCGTGAAGCGCCTGGCTCGGAAAAATAGAAGAAAAATAGGGCTCTGCTGGGCGCATGGTTCAAAATGGTTGTACTTAGTGTCTTGATTAATTCATATGTGTGTTTTGGGCGTAACATGCAATAAACCAATCAGTGTCATCTCTCATTCCCTTTTAAAAAGCCAGGCGTGTTTGTACATAGGCGCATCGCTGTTATGATGGTGGATTTGCCCCATCATATTTTTATATGTGGGCGTGTGTGTAACAAGTAGAGCCCAACCAAGGATTGTTTAGACCAATACAAAGATGTGGTTATTTAAAAATGATATATTGGCCGAAAAACAAGTGACAAAACATAAACTGATTTTCCTAAAATTAGTTATTTGTAGTTATTTATGAGTTCTTACTAAAATAGTATGATCATTTGTTTTACTGTTACAACATAAGAGGAACATCAAAATATATTCAAATTCTGATAACTAAAATGTATAAAATACAAACTTAAGATATGAAACTTAAAGTGCTTTTTACAAAACACAATAACTAAGTTGTAGAGTGCCCTCTGGTGGACAAACTATGCAATGCCAACGCTCATAACATGGTTGACCCGCCATTTTTAAAAATATTTTTAAATTCTTTTATCAGAATCATTTATTAAAATAAGCAAAGACACTTGCGTAGGTCTTTGCGCCGGGTGCAAGACAGGGCGCTGGGTGCAAGATGTTTCCTACTTCTCTTCTATTCTTAGTGTATGTGACCTGGAGGCTTTACGTTTCCACAACTTGCATACTGGACCATGATTGGCTTCCAAAACAGTAGTGATGTTACAAGTCATGTGTAAGCCAAGTTTAGTTTAATTTCTGATAGTTGTAAATGAATTGTCTGATGAGGAGAAAAACATTACATGGTGTTTTATAATAAGGCTGTGATCACCCAACAAGGCGGGGCATCACACCATCAGTGTTTTTTTATAAGCGATGTAATGAAATGGCCGCTAACCAGAGTGGCGTTTACTCACTTCGCCCTTAACTCCGACTGTCAACTGATTCACCGCTCCCACAGGGGAGACTTACCTCCTCAGCCACCTGGGGACGACCCTCATACGCACAGCTAAATATGCTCACACGAAGGAACCACAGAGAACGGCATGTTGTTAAGACTATATATTACGCCGCTCGGTCCAGCATCCGTTTTCCCGGACAGGGAATAAGAAGTAACCCAAGTCTTGGAAAATGACTTCAATTAACCATAACGTTAATCACTATCGCTCAGAACAAAAGTCAAGCTGGGAAATCCCTTGATGGAAATTGTTATAATTGCCCTAACAACGGGAATGAATATTTCTCCCTGCTTAATTACATGTGACTTAATATTTAAATATACCATTTGCTGGTTTTAAAGTATCTTAATCACTGCCATTAATTTTAAATATCTAGCATTTGGAGTGGCGGGGGAGCAGACAAACACCTTTTACTATGTGACTGGTTACATGTGGCAGGTAACGTTAGCAGAATGTCAGGTATGTATTATGCACGAGGTGCTGCTGACAGGGCCTGTATGCCGCGACAAGAACAGGTAATTGTGCTTTCCTCATGCGGCAGGAGGTAGGGAGCGATCTGTTACACATAAGCTGCAGTCTGACTTGTAGCTCTGACCCATCCATAGCAAACAATGGCCCTTTTCAGACAAAAGCTCAGAGTAGATTTCTATGACTATGGCAAATTAAGACGTTTAAGGTTGTGGTAATGTACTGTATGACAAAGTCTTTTTACAAAATGTACAGTAGTTTTACATAGTGCTGAAGTGATTAGTTTATAACAGTTTTGTCTCAGTTCATTGTTCGTTGTCATTGTTCTGAAAATTACGGTGGACATTTTTCACTATATTTGGACACTTTATTGTCAAAATGAATAACATATTATTCTATAATGTAATTAATCGTACGATGATCCTCCTTAGGTTTTATTGTGACCAAGAAGCTCATATTCAGCAAAAGTTAATGCAGTACTTGTCTTCAGATGTTCATTCCCTCCTCTCCCCTCGCTGTGGTCATTTAGGAACTCATGGCATGGCTTCTCGAGGTTCAGGAGTGGCAACCCCAGTGTCCTGGCCAGCAGCCAACAGTGACTCTACCAATCTGGCCACCTAAATCACCGCCTCATCTAATTGGCCAAATCACCCGCTGTTCTCAGACCCCCGTTGCTGCGTAGCAAAGGCCTTCTGAGGAATCAGACAATGTTTGCAAACTGTTAATGTTGTGTTTGGTCAGTGTGTGGAGACACTTCAAACTGTTGGGAACATACAGGTTAAAAGGTCTAGGGAAAAGAAAGTTCGGTTCAGTTTCAAGTAAGACCTAATTTTATCATTTTCATGTTTGAATTTCAACAGCGAGAATAAGTTTCCAGTTTCAGAGCAATTACTGCAATATACACAAATCAACCAGACACTGGGATGCAGCATTTCCACCATGCTGTCACTTATCAAGAGTTGACAATAAGCTGAAATGCTGCAGGGCTAAGAAACACGCAGACATACATAGAGAAGCACACACATCAACAGACAACTGTGCACACACACACACACACAAGTTAAGCAGGCCTTTGGGTCACGCAGTGTGAGTGAAAAACAGAGAGTGGGATTGAGTGAGCAGCTGCAGGAGCCATGGGGTGGGTTGGGCCTTACGGCGAGCAGCAAGGGGCTGGGGGAGGCTAAGGGGATGGAGGAGGCTGGGGAGGGCTGCAGGGAGACCCGGAGCTAGGGGCCGCCTGTTTAATTGGAGCTCATTTACACAGCAGTGGAGCAGGAGACACCTGAAGGGCCTTCCCTGCCTTATCAGCTAAATGGCTCTAGCTCCACATCTTCCACAAGTTGGATTCCTCTTCTTGTATATTCTCTCTCAGAATGCCATTTCTGCTTCTGATATTTTATATTTTTCTCCAGATCTGGTTTACTTGAATTGCGCATAGTATAGTATAAATTGTCATTAAATACACACAAAAGACTGCAGCAGTAAGAAAGAGCAGAAAACACTGCTGCACATACATGTTGTCAACATGCCTCATAAACTGAATTACAAATTATCTGTGCCTTTAATATATTATGCAATTGTCATATAATTAAATCAGTCAGTGTGACAGTGATAATACCCACCATACCATCTTCCTGTAGCTTTGAAAAGAAGGTGGAGGATGGCGAGGTGGAAAACAGGAGGAAGCAGTGAGGGGGAGTATGATGAAGAGGAGGAGGAGGAGGAGTGGAGGAAAAAGAAGGAACAACTTACTGTAATCATAGTCATGTTCAATCAGACACCTGCTATTAAGTTGATAAATACACTTTTCCCAGTGTGAGTCCGGATACACTGAGTACCCCTAAGGCACTGTTCTGCTCTTTAACTACCTACTCTGCCTGGCTTCTTCACTCAACCACCAACTCTCTTCCCATTAACTCACATTTCACCCAGTCTCACAAGATGTCCTGAAATCCATTCCTTTTAGGGCACTGTATGATTGACTAAATGTAGTCCTCAATGGTGAGACTGAGAACAGATTTGTTGAGTGGTTTTTCTAGCTGTTGGGTGGTGAAAGGGTAGGGATTTGGGGACATTTTTAGTCCATTAGTAAGTACTATTTTGTCCTTTTTTTCCCTTCGTGCTTACGGTAATAAGAAAAAATGGGAGTGGAGTATAAGCGCAGGGTGGGGAGGGGGGTTAGGGTGTATGGAGAGGTTGTTGTGTTTGAGGCAGGGAGGGTGCACAGACAAAGCTTGCCTCCTTAATCTCTTGTCTCGCCTTTTCAGCTCTAGTCGGTGCCCACATGCTGGTGACGGGGCCAAGAGGATGCCTCCTGTAGAGAATCTTACTCAGCACGGTGTCATGGCCGCCACAGCACCTGATAAACATTAAGTACAGGCTGTGATACCTAAGTGTTATTATTGTTTTTTATTTATTTTATGTCCCCTTAGGGTTTTACGGTTTTACAGCAGCTGTAGTTTGCTAAGATAAGGGAGCGATACAGGGGTTTGTATGTCTTTGATATGACTTGTCTCTGGACAAGAAGAGAATTTAATGTAAGTGATTGTAGCCCTGGTTTCCAGATTTAAATTAATTCTGAGATTTACTTAGCCAAGTTATCCAGATAACTTTGTAATCTTGCTTTGGGAGTCAAACCCCTGAACTTCCAGCATCTTTGGCATTTCCGGCATGCATGACATCCCCTGGGTGGCTGCCTCTGACATTATCACAGGTCATGGGGATGTGGTGAGGCAAAGACTATCAGATCAATAATAAGTGCATACACTTTGCAAGACTGCAATTGTCTAGTTTCTGTGTTTTTTTTGTCGAAATAAAGTTGTACGAAGATCGTCTTCAAAAATAATGTCTTCCTAAGTAAATGAGCAGATAAGCGTCCTGTGATCAGCAGTGTAACAATATTGAATTTGGGTTGTCTAAATTCCTTGCATCAATATTATCAGTGTTCTACAGTATGAACAAAACAAACTTGTGAAAACAGCATGGTTAAAAGCCAGACTTCCCAACGTTGTTGAAATCTAAACTTGCTTTGAAACATGAATATCCTGTGTACATTGTCCTGAAAATATTTTTCTTAAGTTCCTCTGAGCCATAAAAGAAAATTCATAACTTTGCGGTCAATGTTCTAAACCATCCCTGGCTCAAACATCTAAAACAAAAAAAGTGGCATAACATACAATTCCCCTCTTAAAATCGCACATGTCACTGATTGAGCTGCACACAAGCTGGGACGAGATGCGTCTGGAGGCATCGGAGGGGGGCCCCTCTCCATCTTTCTCATACTCTTCCATCCCTCTCTCTTCCTCTGTCTATCTATCGGCTGAGTAGAATTCATCATCTGTTGCGAGGGTGCGGCACATGATAAGCATGCAAGCGGGTGAGCTGGGCCGCTATATCATTGGGAATGAATGAACGACCTCACTTTGACCCAACCAGGAGAGGAAAACACATGTTCTGCTGGTCTTGGCTGGCTGGCTACCTGCAGAGAGGGTTGGGAATTCCTCCAGCAGGAGGGATGGGGAGATGGAGGGATGGAAGAGGTGGAGAAAGAGAGTCGGTCTCCATGTGTCTGAGGCGCCCTCGCATTAACTTGGAGAGGATGTTGGCATATTATCCTTTTGTCAGACATGGCTGGTGTCTTGTTAAGAGGGGTTGAATTCTAGAGTGAGGGTGACAGAACATGCAGTTGGTAACATTATATTAGTGGTACGTTGAACTTGTTACTGGGAACAATGTGTGAGTGGTAACGTCTGCAACATGACTAATAGGCATTTAACATGACGTTATGAAGCTGCTAAGCTCTCTCAGACCCTGCTCACACTGACAATCTGTGTTTCCTGCTATGAACTCAGCAAGCTCTGTGGCTACTTATAGTTTTTTTTAAAATGTGTAAAGCATTTTTCTACTCCCTAAAATATGTGGGTGAATGGGAACTCTTTGTCCACCATCACCTCAATTCCAAATCAGTCTTGATTCTTTCTTCACCCATGTTCCAATGAAATGCAGCTCTGGATTTCATTATGTGTATGTGTGTGTGTGTGTGTGCCTAAAATGGAGCTGTCAGCCACATTTAATTTAAGGTAATCTGGTATACAAATGCGTGCATAAAGTTGAAAATTAGCCTTCTTGCTAACACCGGCACATTTACAGAAAAATGTGGATTAATGTGCATTGTCCTAATAAATAAATCTTAGCATGTGTACACTTGTTGCTACAAGCATGTACTTTGTTACAAAGCATGCTCATGTATGCATGCATGTACATGTGAGTATGTTTAGTATATGCGTGTTTGTAGAGCAATGCGTTTACATTTGTGAATATTTTGCACACACAGAGAAACACAAGCTTTGGAGAAGGGGCCGTGGCCTCATGTCTGGACATGGAGCTGGAGAATGTAGAAAAGGCGGCATGTGGCAGTGGAGGTATGGATGGCTACAGGAGGGCGTGGTCAGTGGATAAAGAGACCGAATCCTGTTGCTGGGCTGTGGGATGAAGGGTGGAAAAGGGGTTGGTAAGGGGGTTGCTGGAGGCGGTCCACATCGCCCCTTTATTTACTTTGACCCCAGGTCCGTGGGAGGCCCGAGGAGGGCACATGCCGAACTCCCCAGGCGGGCAGAGCTGCCCTGCCCTCTCTCTCACCTCTCTGCCCGCCCCTCTGTCTCCAGTTAGATATATGTGTGTTTGGGGCCAGGGCTGCCTGAGCGCCGATGATACGCCTCTTCTCTTTTCTTACATGTCTAGGTTAGAACGGTTGGTGTCAACTGAAATAAGCTTTGGACATGATGTTAGGTCCAAATGTCATTGTACATCAACAGTACAATTTATAGTACAGATCAATGAATGAGTGATTTTACAGTGACAAAGTAGTGCACACCTTGTGTAATAGTTGTATTAATTTTATTAATATATAATAATATATAATTTTGTGTAATAGTTGTATTAATTTTACAAAGAATTTAATAATGGTTTTCCTCACTGTCCCTTTATTAAATAAACATCATCTGAAGTTCATACATGCTTTCTATTTATAACTAAATATTTAAACTGTGTTTAGTATATGTAACTTTGAGTGATACTGCACAATGTTTTTTTTTTTTTTGCATTTCACCATAAACCAACTATGATTTATTTTTAAGCTTCTCAACAATAGTTGGAGGGATATTCTTTGACAAATTAGTTTCTTAGTCACTAGCAACAAAACACATTAAACTTTAATCTTAAATAAATGTGACACGTATTATTTGAGGATGCAATTTTATAAATGTGTAGGACCAATTTGTAAATTATGCATAGGCGTCATCAATCCCTTCCTTAATAAAATCACAATTAGAAGAAGAAATGGAGGACTCTTAGAAAAAAAGGGAAAAGGAGAAAGAGCAGTGGCGCTTAAGATGTTAATTATTCTAATGAGGCAAAGTGTACCTGCCTGATGTCAATGTCATCACAGTAGTAATTATTACAATGGTAATGCTATTGCCATGGTGAATCAGAGTGTGATTTATTTAGATAAAGCAATTAGGCGGTGTGATTAGAAATACAAACATTAAAGCAAATTTAAACCGATTTTTCACTTTTATTGGCCCTTTTCATTTTCTTGTGCACATTCCTCTTAGCAACCTTTGACACGACCATCCACAGTACCCAGCATTCATGGCAGCATTTAAATACTTCAATTAAAAAGAAATCACATTTGGGCTCACATTTCTCTAGATTGTTATTGTCACAGAAAGGCTTTTACACTCAAGGAAATAAATGAAGGCAAAACAGAACCATGAAGCATTCATCTTGGCTCAGCAACTAGCAGTTCTGTTGAAAACCAATAGTTTTAACTGGGAACACTTTTTCATTTATATAACCCTTTTTTTTTTTTTTTTTTTTTTTTAAACATAGTTTTCCGGGACCTATATTTCAGTATCGAGGGACTTGGAATCAAGAAGTCTTGTTTAGCGAGAGGACGGTTAATTGATTGTCAAATCATGTCATATAGAGGGTAACTGAGATGACTCCGGGGCAAATATGTCCTCGTGAACACAGTGCTCTCCTGCCCAGTGAGCTCAGTGGAGTCAGTCGCAGCACAGTGGCAGTGCTGAAAATGTCACCCCAAGATGACAGTCATATTCCATTACAGCTAACGCTCAATATCTTCATGCAGGGCAAATTATAGCCTTTCAACAGAGCATAAAACAACAAAGGAAAAGCCATATCGATATAAAATATATCGGGGAGGACTTCATAACTCTCAAATTGTACTTTCTTGCAGATTTGGTAACTCATCGTGATTTTGTAGTTGCTTTTACATTTTAGAAAGAACAAAGGGGGGAAACATTTCCAAAAATGAAAATAGACATGTTTTGTGTTGAGAGCAACATGCTGTGACATATTGAATGTCCATTACTGCACTGTAAACCACTTTGCTATTGAAAACTGAAGCCAGTGACACAATCTATCCAATTCCAGTGGTTGTAAGTACCCAGAATGTATTGGACTTCTATGGGGACGCGAATGAAGCTGCTGGGCATCCCGAAAATTTCTGCTCCATCTTGTTTCTTGCCGAAAGGCTCTGGCGTGGGCCTGTGGTTGCCAGGCGCCTCCTGAGGTGACTCTATCAGAGCCAGTCAAGCCTGAAATCAATCACTCACACCCATCAAAGGCTGCCCTGCACCGCCATTGTGACTGAGCCATCTGGGCCTCTGCACACTGTCTACATTTATCTCTATGAACTATATGTGTGCGCTCTTGCTTGTGTGCATGTGTATATGTTTGCGTGCTTTCTTGCAAATGAGATGAAAGGAATAGAGTAAACATTGATAAGGCATACTGTATTGCTTTCTAAACCATGACCATCAGCAGTTGTGAACGCGGGAGAAGGAAGCGGCAGGCTATCGCACAAGCATGCTCCTTTACACCTGTTCACAGCCCTCCACTACATGCCTCTCCTGCATGGCATCATCTGCTTTGACTAGTTTTCCTGCGTGGAGATCGTTCTCCTTTTGCCCCCACTTTGGTCAGTGTCCTGGTCTCCGGTCCATCTTCTCGGTGCTGAGCACTAGCTGACCAGCACTGGCAGGCAGAGTGGAGTGGTGCGGCGCTGAGTGTGTGTGGCTGCTGCCAATGGAGGGCAGTAGAGCACCAGCACATCCATCTCCATCAAAGTGGCCCCCTTAGTCCCAGAGGGTGCCCGAGTGTAAAGCAGTACTTAGAGGGATGTTGGGAGCACAGAGACAGGCTGGGGGAAATGTGGACAGGTCAGGCCAACATTGGACTCCAGTGGCTCTATGGACTGTGCGGTATGTGCGCTCACAGCTAAACATGAAGAGACAGACAGACTGAAACAAGCATATGGAAAGGGAAAATAACTGCAATTACACAAATAAAAGTGAATATTTAGGTATGCCATTAAACAAAAATTAAGACATAGTTGCAATTATTGCTACAGTTAGATGACTAATTTACACAGTATTTGCATTTAGCAAGTGGCTCATATTTAAAAAAAATGCCTAAATGTTATATCCTCATACTGCATAATATTGAATATTTATCAACTGTCACATGGAAATGTGATTCTATTTCAAGATTATATGCTAACTCTCAGATTTTAAAACTTATCCCTCCTAATCATAAAGTTATTCTTTATTTTCTTCGAACAAATAACTCCCTGTCAGTTTTGCAGAAGGACATCTAAGGTCAGCACTATTCAGCCAGGACCCGTCAATGCACGTCAATACCATCATTTAAAAGCCTTTTAGAAAAAGGAAAAGTCACTTCTACAATTTTTGTCCGGACAAACACCCTCTAATGCTTTGTTTAAAACCAGTTCAATACTATCAGGATGCCAATATCCATCAGTTTTACTGTCACATGTATCATTTAAATCCCCCTTATATACATTTTGCCAGTAATCTACATCAATTCAAAATTTGCCTTAAACCTAATTTAACACTGTACAGGCTTTTTTAATATTTTAATATTTAAGAGATATTTTAAATATATTTAGACAAATTAAATATATTTTTCTGACACTTTTTCAAAAAGTTAGTTATAAGTGTATCATCGGTGACATTTCTGTGTAAGATGAAACATTTTCACGTCACAACACAGTGATGTTTTATAGTATAAAGAAAAGACAATTTAAGAACATTTTCTAAATAAGCTTTATGCAAAATTACATTCACATTATATTTGTACCAACAAAATATACATTATATGCAGTTTGCATTTTAATATACATTTTATTTATTTAATCTTTAACACCCAATATCTTAAAGGTTACATTATTAAAAGGTTTGTTAAAAAAGTCACCCTCTTCATTTACTGCATTTCTGTAATAAATGAATTAAAGCACAATTTAAAAGGAACAATTAAACACGCTTGGACCATAACGATATAAGTATTTGAACAAAAAAATTGAAAACATCAGGTCCAGTACATTGTCCTACATTTAAGTACCTCTCAATTCACTTAAAACAAGCCAGTCTGGAAACTTTCATCTCAGGAAGAAAACACATGTTCCTTGTTTTCTGCTTTTACATTTATGTCCATGTTTTCTCCATTCCATTTAGACAGAGAACTGGGATGCCCCAGTCCCGCGTGCAATGTCCCAGACCTTAGCTGGCTCTTTTATGTAAACAGAAACTCCTTGCTGTGAAGGGGTCCCATAGTTAAGAATTCCACTTAGAGAGCACGTTGAACTCTGCCGCGATATGGGGGAAGATTCATGTTCTTGTTCTACGCTTTAAAGCTGCTTCATGTAGCTCTAAATGTAGCCTTAATACCCAGTTGGCTGAGTATAAGTACAATAAACAATTCATCTTAAGTTACAAACTTCAGTTTTTTATGATTCTATTAATTTGTGAATTTGTATTGTGCTGGAACCATGCAACTAAATAATTATTTATTAGAAGCCCGGTGATTTAACTGTTCAACTGACATTGACAATTTTTACTCCAGCTATTATTTTACTACTCAAGGCTGTGTGGTATGAAGAAGGTCAACTTTGAGAGATTATTGAACTGTATAAAAACATCATTTAAATAACAGTGAGAAGTGCTTTCTAATCTGTGCATTAACTTCTTTAATTTCAGCATTGTCAAATATTGTCACATGAAAATTGTGTTTATTTTAAATATACAAATGATTAATTCCAATTAGTGTAGCCCTTATAAATAAACAAACTGGGATATGTCTCTATACATTTTTGAGTTTTTACAGTGGGCATCTATCACCATTTATCTTAAATATGTATAAGTAACATACATTTAGACACTGGAAATGTGTATTCTTTTGCAGACCTGTTTTTTTCTGTTCTTGGTCAGGATGTGTTGTTTGATGCCATTGCCAGATACAGCAGGAAACAGAAATTTGCATGATGACAGCAGCATTTTCCAAACACTGTTACCATGTTTACAAGTGCCAGAGGGCAAAAAAAAGAGGACCTTTTATTTCCCTCCTGCTAATTGTTTGATTTCCTGTTGCCGCTGGAGCGCCCGGCATACTGTAGGGGAAGAGAGAAGGCCCAGGTTGGCACAGGGGCTTGCACACTCTCACTTCATTTGTCTCAAACACTGAGATGGCTCCAGGCTAGCCTCTCTCTCTGGAGCTTTGTAGAAATACCAAACATTGACATCTGAGCGTGTCTGTCTACAGTTCCTTTTTTGTCATCTCGGGTTTTTTACCCCTCCAACATCTCAAGCTGTGACTGACACCCTTTCAGTGCTTGTAATTGTTTGTTTTGCGGCCCTCACCTCACTAATAAGGTAAAGACATAGCTCTAGATGTCTGTGTGTTTATCATACAAGGAAATAGCTGAGACTATGAAATGCTAAATCATAAATCTTAAGTGCATATTTTAGGAGTGTCCCTAGAAGCTTGGTGTTATGATTTGTGCCCTGGACTCTCGTTGTGTCTATCTAGAACTTGTCATCGGTTAGTTTGCATATAGATACGATCCACTCATCCCATACTGATCCCAGTTCTTAGTCCAGCAGGTGGTGGGCTTTAAAAAGTTCTTGTTTGTAAGCTGCCTTGGGAGAGATGACACATTTACAATGAGCAGCGCAGGCCAAACAGGCAGGGAAGATTCCCTGCTTGTTACCGTGCAGTGTGGTGCAGTGCATTGTGGGCTTCCTTCTGGCCATAACACTACATGGGGTGCTGGACTCACCTACCACTGTTTAATCGCAAATGGGCTATTCTCATGTAAATGTATGTTAATCACGACACAAGGAGATTGTTTTAATAATCGGATTGTTGTTTTTTTGTTTTGTTTTCCTGTCTCTTCAGAACTGCATCAGGAGTGCATCAGGAACAAAAAGTGCCGTTGTCAGGTGGCAGTAAGCCAGTAATTCCTCTTGCAGCTTTTTGACGTTAGCACAATCCCACCGACAGACAGATTATCTGCAGGGAGCTCCACATTATTGGGCTTCTGTGCAATCTCACTCCTGAACCTGGGCGCTATGCTTTTGAATTAACTTTAAGAGAGGCTGCATGGTCGGGCTACTATATCTCCCATATCTGAAACAGAGCCATGAATAGGGCAGATAGACAGAAAAATAAAAAAACAAACATCTCAGGACCAAGCTATGAGGCAAGTGAATAAGACAAAGATGCTGTCCAGTCAGAACACAACTTTGGCTCGATTTAACTTCTGTAATAAACTGCTTTAGTGCAACCACGTGTTGTTTTGAGCAAACAGATGGAGTAAAACAGCAACACAAACCACTTTTATGAGTGATTCAAATGTTTACCTTCTTTTTTGCCAAAAGTGTTTTTTGCATCACTCACAATATAATGCTCCAAGAACAGGGATTTACGTAAATTGGAATCCAAAGTTAATATACATTTAATGAAATTGCACTGCACCATCATATGTGACTGTTATGGGGAGAGCATCAACGACTGTCAAGTGACTGACTTGTGCCACATCGCCTTGGGTTTTGTGTGACGGATGCCCCTGCCAGTGCCAGTGCATTTCTGCCTGCCAGCAGGCCTTTAATCCCTCCTAATGGGGGTTGTCATCTCAACGCTAATTTAAATGCTCCAACCACGAAGCTCCCCCACCTGGCTAAGCTAATCCCAGTGCGAAGGGCCCCCTTCCCCACAGCTAGCCGCCTCGTTTTGGGGCCCAGGGGCCCGGGGGCCTCACCACCCTCCAACTCAACAACAGCATCTTTCAATCATCGCTCCCTGATTGTATTAATCTTATCTGTGTTTAATTACATTTTTTAAGATTATTGCTGTATGCCATCTTTGCACACTGTGGGGGCCGCAGAGGGCTGCTCATTTTGAATGCATTTTCATTTGGGCACAAATCCCCATCAAAGACTGCCAGAAATTATAGGGGAGACATTTTTTTATAGTTGGGTGAGTTTGTAAACTTGATCTTATAGCCAGAATCCATGTTGGCTATAACTGGGATTAAATTGTATTGGACGGTTTCAGTTTTTTTAAGATTACCAAATATGTAATAAGTCTTTTACAGATATTTAATTTAATAGGCTATACATTAAAAACAAGTGATGGAAAAACTATTCAGATCTACTGTTCAAGTAAAAGTGTGTGTGTGTATATATATATATATATATATATATATATATATATATATATATATATATATATATATATACATACTACTAGGAGGAAACTCATATATATATACATGTATGTGTGAATGTATATGTTTATATATTTGTGTGTGTGTGTGTGTGTGTGTGTGTAGATATATATAGTGTGGAAAAATACCCCAATAAAAGCCCTACATTCAAAATTAGTAAAAGTAAAAAGTACTTGAAGACATATTTCTCCATGATTGTTAAATTGCCGTATAGTATATTATTGATGCATTATTGATGCATTGTGGAGGTAGACTTTCATTGTAGATGGTTGACCTAGAGCCTATTTGAACTAAATTATGTACTGTTGGGTAGTTTAACTATAACAGTGTCATATTTCATAAGATTATCACATGTTTTTTGCCCAAAATAAATATCAGCATTGTCAGTAGTAGATATAGCTGTAAAAGGTAATGTAGTAGGGAAAGAAGCACAATATTTGTTATTAAAACTTAAAGTGAAATACTTAGTACTTAGTACTTAGTAGTTTAGTTACGTTCCAGTACTATACTAAGACCTAAACCACAATGTGAACATGAAATATTCATGTTTCAGAGGTGTGTGTCATTCAATTGTGCACTTCCTTTAAAAAAAAAAAATCCAAACTGTCTTGTATTAACAGTGAGTAATTTAGTTTGTGTCGTTAAAGATTATTTATTTATTTAAACAGAGCCCTGCTTAAATGGGAGAATAGCTGAAAGCAAAACAAGATTTTATTTTGTATGATGTTTGTTAATTTTGTTAACCGGAGGATAAAGAGCTTGGGGTTTGCTTCAGGATGCTTTAGCAGGTGCACATTTAATTAACCAGCGGCAAATTCTCTTGTGTTAGAATGACATAACTCCAGACTTCATCTTAACATGTCGGGGAAGATGAACATGGTCCAGGTTATCATTAACAGTAACTATGTAACAGGTGTTTCTGCATCTAAGTCGTCATGACTTACCAACTCCTAAATGAAGCTGCGACGTCTGGAAGTGATTGCAATCAGAGATGTGTTTTTTTTTTTCTTCTCTCCACACAAGTAAACAATCAGCCATCTGGTCAGATGAGGAGTTTGTGTTTGATTGCAAACTCTATACTCAATTTCTTGGCACTGACCTTCTGCACTTGAAACGTCCCAGAGCAATTACAGCCTTGATACAGAAACAAATGCAATCTCTTTGGATAGAAATACGTAAATTATCCTACTGCACAAATGCATTACAACACTCATTCACCGCTTGTGTTTTGTCAATAAAATATAGCATAGCAAATATGAAGGTATTACAAACTGTGTGCCATACCAGAGCTAAGAAGTCTCTCTTCAGCTCAGCACACTCTTCTGTAATGGTGTTATTCTGTGACTGTAACGCTTGTAGCACTCAGCAGGACCTTGTGTACCACTTTAATGGAATGGGTGACGATGGGTGACACAGTCTGTTGATGATATTTTCTTTCCTGTGCATATTTTTGGGAGGGATCTAAGGCTAAATGTTTTTACTATCTTTAGGTGCGATTTAAATGCTTGTGTAAGTACAGCGACGCGAGGGCCGGAGGGCGTCTGCGTAGTAGCTTCCTCTGAACCCGGGATGCTGGGTTTACCGCCCGACGGGACGATGGAGCTAATTATTAAAAAAACTTTCTTTTGGTGGTGGTGTGAATGCACTAACTGCCAAGAGTGGTATGGGAAGGGTGGGTGAGGGTACTTTCGTTCCTGTTTA
>NC_048428.1:14518821-14524707 GCF_013103735.1 Etheostoma cragini | reverse complement strand
AAAAAAAAAAAAAAAAAAACTTTCAAAAAAGGATTTTATGTTCAAAGGTGCTGCACCTGAAAAGAGGTGACAACGTGTGCAGCTACATCACATAGGATTACATGCACATTATTGTTAACGCTTCAAGTGGTACTATAAAATAAATGTGATGGCAAGCTCAGCTCATTTGAATAATTTCCAGAGTGTGAAGACAGATATGGGTTTCAGGGTAGTGTTCCAAAAAGGACAAAGGGATGAGACTTGGCAGCATATGAATATGATCGTTTGACTTCAAACATCCCCATTTAATCAGAGGCCAGAAACCTGTGATTTCAAATGTATTTGATATGTACGTCTATCTTTTCTTGTTTAGTGGTTGTACAAGCAAAAGTAAAATAGTTGAATCGTCTCAAACACTGATTGGCCATAGCGTCCTTAAAACTTACCAAGGCCAAAATTCCAGGTTGATAAGGGAAATTTGCATCTGACAACATTTTCTTGATGTCATTATTCGGCAAGTCCACAAACTTCAGATGTGGTGTTATGTCCACGGCACACGGAGTGTCTTTGCAGCCACCACGGATCAGATCACTTCTGAAGCTCCATTACCAGCCATGCTGCCCTAACACTGGAAGAGGAGCTCTGTAATGACTCCCTTCAACAAAGAATCACTGATAAAAGGATTAACTAATTAAATTAACAGACTAAAGTACTTTATAACTGTTAATTATGTGCTTCCCTTGGCTGCTCTGGGCCACTAGCACCCTTTTGTTTGAAAGCCCCTTGTCTGTATTAATTGACCTCTGGGGAGCTTTTGGTGTGTGCGTATGCGTGTGTGTCTGTGCGTGGGTGTATGTGTGTGTGTGTGTGCATTGAAGGGTGCCTTAAACAATCAAATGGCACGTATAAACAAAATGACAATTTACTTTGGTGTAGAGTGACACTTTGTAGGATGGAGGGACACTTGTTTAAATGACCTTGAATGTGCCAGCAGAGAATAGTGCCTCTCGCACTGGATTGGGCCCCTCAAAAGCCCCGCCCTGCTCTCTGAGGGGCCCTCAGTGTCTTATACATTGAGACAACACGAAAATTTAAAGCAGCCCTTGTTTAAAGACATACTGTAGGTTACATTTTGTTTTTTGTTATTTCCTATTTTTTGAATATAAGGTTTATTGAAAACAACAAAAGGCTTGTTTTGTTTATGCACCCCATATTTTAAGCCTTTCATACCATCCCAAGGAGGTAGAAGTAGAGACTCTTTTATTCTCGATGGAGTCTCCTCGAACGCGTGGCCAATCACATTATTAACCTCCATGGCGGCAGTCAAAAGGCTGATAGATGTGACCTGGTCCTATCCATTCCAGCCTAAGCCAGCTCCATCTTTTCCCAGTCTTTCTTTTAACCCCTTCTCTTCTTCCAATGGACCTGGCAACCAAAATACTAATGACTGCCTTGACAAGTGATCCATCAGATGGCAATTACAACATCTCTCGCCATTACAAAGCTGCCCACAAAGATGGCTCCGACACTCTCTTTTGGGGCAACGCTTCCTCCCCCGCGATTATGTCTGGGTTTAGGGGGAGAGATGGTGGGGTTGTATGGGTTGGGGGGTTAGCCACTTTGTGCAGTAAAAAGAGGCCGCCCCACAACACAGACAGACATGTTGACAGGAAACACAAACATAGCAAAACAAATGGTTCACGCCTACCTCTTTAGATTTCCATTCATATGCACTCCACAACTCTGTGAAAGTGCTCTATCTTCTATAGAGGGAAGAACCTACCAGCTGCCATCGTCTCTCCTCACTATAAAGAGGACCTTTTCACTTGGGAACAATGAGAGGGCTTCTCTTGTCTCTTGGTCCAAAGTCTCTGCTGCTCCATGTTTAATTTCAAAAGCCATAGATCAATGTAGAACAACACTCCAGAAGTAGTGGGGCTCATCTGATTCAGCCAACAAGACTTTTGTTAGCATCAGCATACATGCATTCAAATAGTGATTCAGCAATAACGTTCAGTCATCGTTGTAACATATAGCATTTAACCAGCAGGCATCTCATTTATAACACCTACACACTTTCAAAGAACTCCCTAATCTGTGAAGGTGTGTTTTGAGGGGAATAAATCCAGTTTCAGGTGGATACATTTGCAGATGATGCCTTTCATGCCGTCTTTTCTGTGGCTCAGTGGGAGGAAGGTGTGGGACTTTGCTTTGCTTTTCTTTCGCCCCTTTAAGTGGAGCACCGGATAGATGGCATGACATCACGGGCCAAGCCGGCAGCACAATGCAAAGGTCATGCGGCCCATTGATCTAGGGGCCCCTTGATAGAAACCCCCTGTATTATGGGTCCGCGCACGCGGGGTCTTTACACACACTGAGCCATAGAAACAGACCACAAATGGAGCCTTGTTGTCTTCCCATTCAGGGCCTGCAATCAGCGGATTTACACTTTGATGTGGAGCTGAGGAATAAAGCCCTTTCGAGCACTGACCTTTATCGACTGACGGATTAAAATCCATAGCCCTCTCACTCTCTAAACTACATATCTAAGTTACAGTCCAGCTAGCTTGCTACTGAAGCTGAGCATTTTTTTAAATCATGTTCTTTCCCTTTTATAGTCAGTCTTTTGTGCCTGGTTGCTAACATGGAACAAGATTTATTTTTCTTGTCAGGAAATGGTTGAAGGTTGGTGACTGTTTCATTCAGAATCCATAGAACAAATAAAAGAACAATTGATCACAGCTACAGCTTGCTGCCTCTCTTAGGGTCAGAGCTGTTTCAATGATTATCCTGTGCAACTTATAAATAAAACTGTGTTTTGACATTACATTTGAAAAAGCTGCAGTTTTTTAGAACAGCGCATTCTCTTCCAATACCTCCAGTCAGGTTATCTGCCAATATGAGTCCCAATCTTATACCAGTGCTCACCTCACTGTGTTTATTATGTAAAGTACCATAAGGCCAGTGATAGCTTTGGCAGAATAAAATGAGTTGGCAGCCCACCAGGACTGAATGAATTTAACTAATAGCAGAAACACTTAATTTGTCTAATGATACTGCAAAACAATTGTACATAATGTGAATTAGTTTTGTCTGATCCTCTTTATAAGCTCGTATTGGCGACAACACTGATCTAGATCAGTGTATCCTCATTATTTTCATTGCTGGAGGATAAAGAAATACAGCTGTCCCTTTTCAGCAAAATGTGCCTTACAGATGTACAGTAAAGGGCCTTGGGGCTTTACATGTGAAACCGTTTTTATCACAGTCACAGTGGGAAAACAACCACACAGCATCCATTTCATGCCTCCTAACGCCTGGCTTCCCATCTATTGTCTTTAAAACCATCCCTGATGCCCACTTGGACATTTGTCTGTCTGCTGTTCTCCCAGAGGAGTCAGCTTGAACCAAATTAACAGGAAACAGAATCTATCACTTCTCTATCCACTATTAGGCCAACTGGTTTTGATGGTCCCGTTCTGCTTTGTCAGAAACAGGCCAAAGCCTGCTGTAATCCACTAAAGAACACTTAACAACCAAGTAATGTCACGGTAGACCAGTGGCCTGTATGCTGCGACACACTTAAAAAATCTCGAAACCATATCCACTTAATTCAGCTAGTGCTTTGGGAAGGCCCACCTGAGAATTGTGAGGCTGCCTGCAGAGAGTCAACCATCAGCATTAGAGAGCATTATCACCGTGTAACAAAAAAAACACTTAGGCTATTTCTCACTTGAAAATGCTAGCCTACAAGCCTATCTCAGAGCTCTTATAAGTCCAATGAAAATTTGCGTCTCTGTTTACTGCCGGTTTTAGAGGCTTACAACACCGATTATGCTACTGATTCGCAAGTTGTATTTAAGTAATTACTGTTCTGTTACAGTGAGCCTTTGTTAGACAATCATTAATTTGTTAGCTGAACAATAATGGTTTAAGCCCTCTAACTGTGAGTTTAAAAGCCTTAGAGTTGTATAGATCGTGAATCCAGCCTTTGTTTTCAGCACGCAATGTGAAAGGTCTCAGAACAAAACAATTACATCACACCACAACAAGGCTCTGAGTGTACAACAATGACAAGAGAATTGTGCCTTCAGGCAGAAAACACTTTACTCACTGGAACGAGGAGAGGGAGGGGGGGTATTCTCTGGTTGATGAGCATAAGGTACATGGTCCATTCAGACAAATGGGGAGAAACAACAAGGTACACAGAGAAAAAGCTGAAACAAAAAACAGTTCCATGAAATATTAATGTGATATATTTACTGACAAGCTACTATAACCAGCAGCTCTCTTCAGGGACTTCAGGGAGAGAGAGCTTGTGCTTGACTGACAACCACTAGGTGCAGAGGTACATGAACAGGACCTGCACAAAGACACAGAAACACACTCAAACACGCACTTGTGAAATTATGACTGGACAAAGTCGGCCCCTCTTATGCCTCCAGAGGATGCTGAGAGTCAGTCTCTGTGTAAATGCCCGAGACATGACTAAATATGTCCATATTCTGTTGCACACATATGCCCATCACAGTTATTATTGCTTGTCCTGTGCATTGAAAACACCTTGCATAACTTGAACCATGATCACTGCTCCATCATATAGGAAGAGGGAATTATGTAAGCATAAGAAAAAGCAACTCGCATGCACTGACACTCCTCTCCTCGCTATGTCTCTTGGCCCCGCTCCCGAAATCTCGCTCCGTCCCAGAAATTCCAAACTTTGCTTACCTAATTTTTGCAGCATATTTCTTTTCCACAGGAGGTGGTTATGAAAAATTAGAAGTCTACAAATGTTCTGATGGTGTAAAGGCCCCAGCTGTCACCAGGGAGATGGTGATCAGGTTTCCAAGCTGCATGGTCTCTTGGCGCCACAAAGAGTTCCATATGGTCATCCAAATGCTGCACCTAAATCTGCTCCCAATCTCCACCCCGGAGCTGAGCACATCTACTGAATTAGTCACAAGGCTTCTGAGCATATGAGGTTGAAGACAACAAAAATCAAATGTCCTTCTTGGAAAACATGGTGCAGCAGTGAATGAATGGGAGTTGATTAGCAGGCATAAACATGTAAACATATCATTTGCATTTCTTGCAACTCAGACTACTGTCTTGTGCACACATGGGAAATTGTTTCCAAGGCACAGATTGCGAAGATGCACGGGGGACGAGTTTTTAGAGTTTGTTATTTCCACTGCATGTAAGTCTTCGGATTTTTTTGTAAGGGATAATAACCTGGAAGGATCCAATGTATTAAAATACTAGACCAGGTTTAGACAATGAACACAAAAAAACCCAATGCAGGGTAGTATTTCCCTTCATAATTGATTATATTCTTTATCAAGACACCCTGGATCATAATATCACATCTATTGCCACAAAAACAGAATTTGTGATTAAGATGTCATTTCCCAGTCTGTTTACAGTCCAAAGGTTGGGTTGGTTTGATAGTTTACTGGTAACATTTAGTTCACTTGTTAGTTACATATATCGTTGGAAATTGTTCTCATGATAGTGAGGTGATAGTTTCCGTAAGAGCAGCAGGACATTGTGACATGAACATGAAAAAGCTCACAATGGGGGGGGGGGAGTCAACTTCTGGTTTAATGTTCTTTAGCTAACCTGTCAACCTGCTGCAACAGAACATCTCCCCTATAGCCTCCTGATCCTCTCATGGCTAAACAGTGAAGAGCAGGGGATTGGTGATCTATAATTAACCAGTAGGTCGGTGTTGATGTCATTGACACAGCGTGGAGGTAGAAGGTGGCAGTGCCAAGGCACCTGTTGTTGTGGAGTGTGGCATCTGATATCATTACCTACCCAGCCGGAGCGCCAATGTCCCCGCTGGGTCGCGAACTGTCCAAGCTACCAACCATGCTCACCTTTCTCTCTCTCTCTCTCACACACACA
>NC_048428.1:14470602-14518811 GCF_013103735.1 Etheostoma cragini | reverse complement strand
CACACACACACACACACACACACACACGTGCATCATGTACTGTCATCATGTCCTCCTTTACATAACTAACTCTGACGGCTGGAACACCTAGAGGGCAGACATCCACAGAGAGTTTCAATTATTGTTAATGATATTTTGATGGTAGCTGGTTAACTTATGCAACCATCAGTATACAGCTGTACAAATATCTGATAGTGAAATCTTCAAAATCTACAATCTGTGGGTTTAAGGCCCAAAGGGTTTAAAGGACCAGTACAATATTATGGGAATATTTGCGATCAGACCCACAGTCTAACATAAATGGAGTGCTAATATTTGAATCATAAGGAAATTGTTCATTAAAAGGGAGAAAAAGTACACCTTTTAAAGAACTCCAGAGCATGAGTGAACAGGGTGCTAGTGCTGTTTCCACTGTTTCTTGTTTACTAGCATTCCAATATGTTCAAAAGATCATTCCTGTTTGTTACAACTGCTTTTTGATGTTTGTGTCGCTGGCAATCTTTTCTATGGATTGTTGGTTATAAGTCTATATCCTTGACGTTCCACTTCAACTCAGCAGGGTAAACTGAGACAACTAGCTAGACTATCTGGCCCATCTCAGTTTACTCTTGCACATCTATTTTGCAGTGGCTCTGTGCAGAGTTAAGCCCTGTCCACGACGATTCTGATTGGTTTAAAGGAATGCCATTAAACAAGAGCACATTTTCCTCCCATCTCCAAATGCTATGTGGAGTAGCCAGACCCTCCTTCAGCATGCTTTGGAGAAGCAAGACTAGTTGGTTACAGAGCATTCGCCTACCCTGCCCCTCGTCTTTGGAATGTCCTCCCACTACATGTTAAAGAATTTCACTCAGTTGACATTTTAAATCCTAAATTAAAAACCCACCTCTACTCATTATGTTATAGCCAACCATAGCACACCATCTTTTCTGCATCCTTCACAAACAAACAAATCTTTTGGGTTATTGTTTTATGTTGCTGGTTTTACATTGTTTGATGATGGCATCAGATTTACCAGGCTTTTTTTCTGGAATTTTTGTCACAGGACAAAAAACAAACAGTGGTTTCACAGTCAGGTTGTAAACAAGCCACCAGTTTAGCCAGGTTAACTAGATTATCACTTTATTCGAGGTCTGTTGACAGTTTGCTTTGGCTTTCTCTTCCGCATCTGGGCTAAACTTGGGGTTTGTTCATTAGTGTTTCTTTGCCCATTTGACTTATTTTTAGCAATTTCCACAACCAGGAGAAACAATGGTCACAACTATGAACATCCAAGGTTGTAATATACCGGAATAATCTTTTAAATATCAAGATAATATGCAAATAAGACAACATTGGCATGACTATTTAGGCAACCAAGCTAACCGTTTCCCCTCGGGTCTTTCTTTAGTTTTTAGTTAATCTGTTTATGACTTAGACAGCAAACATGAGTATTTCCCAAAATGTCGGACTGTTCTTTCAATACCAACTTTCTTAGTCAGCTATTTCCTATTGAAAGATGAGGGATTTTTGTAAAGAGGTCATCCAGCTGATGTGATTATCTGGTCGCTGTTGATTTCAGTAAGAAGATATTGGAGGGAGCAGGACTGCTGCACACAGAAGTATGAAAAATGAATAGACCATTTACAATGAGACAATGTGACCGTTCCGGGTAAATGCCATTTATTAGTGTAGCAGCTTTCCCAAGCAGATCAGAATGCCTAAGCCCTGGGCACTGACAGGGATTTCACAGCCCAAACTGATTTTCAAGCTGGCAGGACACACACACACACACACACACACACACACACACACATTCCTCGCGAATTTATGGCAAACTATAGGATGTTAATTTGTTAAGGTATTGTATTTTTAAATTAACTTTTGTTATTAGCTCAATACTATCACAGGATGTACAGTATTGTATGGCTTTCATTATTGAATTTTTTATATTCTTATGCAAGTTTAACTGAAGTGTTAAGATAGACACTGCTGTGATTAGCATTGTGTCACCAACTAAGAATCACTTAATAACTGCACATCTTTACACTTTAATAAATCATTGTAGATGCATACATCAATAAATTAACACATATTTCCAAAAGACTTTGATGTCTGACATATTTTTAATTTGAGTAAGCCAAACCCCTGGGCAAGTAAATCCCATAATGTAATGTGTTTTTTTTATTTTTATGAATCTGTAGCTCCCCAGCTATGCAATAAAGACACAGCAGTGCTCTACATTATTGATTTGGTTTCTAACAACCCAGAGTGTCTTTATTCACTGCAATTGGTGAAGAAGGACTCACACACACTTATTTAAAAAATCATTGCACCAATTACTGAAGTTGGAGCTTCTCCTTCTGCTTTAATAAGTCCTGTGAGATCTAGTTTATGATAAGAACAGCGTTGTGTTCGCCGTGGCGATGTCTTATTGCTAATTTGAAATCATTGACTGTATTACTGAACATTCAGGAGGTATATCGCATATCACGAGTATGCACACAGATGGTTTTGCAGGTAACTGTATGTGCATAAGGGCAGGAAAACACACAGCTTGAGATACATTTTGTTGGGTCTAACTTTTAAGTTTAATCATTGGTGATCATTACTGATCATTCACTACAGGGGAGGGCATTGGTTCTCTGTCAGGAATATGTCTTCATGAACAAAACCTGAATGACTCTAGGTTGAACACTGTTTCCAAGATGTAGTTACTGTGAAATCTGGTTGTTTATGTCAGACATGGCCGTAATGATGGCTTCAAGACATTCCCAGCATTCTGTGTAAGAAACAGCCCTGCTCTGTCTTGGCCATTATTTGGTGCAGCGCTAGTGGAATGTCTTTGGGGAGCTGGATTCCTTTTCATTAATGTCCCTCACAGTTAAAACCCAATGTCCACTAGGACTGCATGTCATTGGCTGACAAGGTTTAGGGATTTGAGTGAATTTTCCTGCAATAATGGAAATATCCTGAGCACTTGAGACAAACAGACAGGAGACTGGCAGGCAATATCTTAATCTGCATTAACTCTATGTTGACACAGTCCGATACCCTTAGTGAGACGAACATGTGCGTGTTTGCCCAGCACACGCATACCTGCACATATCCACACACACAGTACACTACATCTGGATTGTGTTGCAGTGACCATAGGCCCCTGAGTGTGCGGCCTCAGTGGCAGTGCGTGGGTGAGAGCCAGGGTCCAGTGCACCATGGTGGGGGCTCTCCATCACTCTGCCTCCTGGCTTGACAGGCCCTGGCTCTGGGGCCCGTCAAGGTCTTGCTGAGTGCACTCAAACTGTGCACTGCTGAGGTAGGGATTCTGTATCCTTCTAATGGATTACTCACCCACATCACCTGTCTGAGTGGATTCTTTTGACCGACAGACACTCGCTGCATAAAGCCATGTGCTTAGCCAACTTTCAGGAAAGTTGTAAGCTTCTGTTATACAAAAAATGCTTAAATCACCATTACCATCAATTGCAATCTAAGCAGTCTTATCACTTTTTTCTGTGTAAAACCGGTTGAAAAAAAGGTTTCCCACTTTGTCCTTAAGAAAACAGAGTATCCCCAAATAATCAGCCTTTCTACACACTGAATGGTAAGACATTTTCTTTTCTAACTAAAAAGGTCACATGAATGCCTTGGTCATTTACTCTTAATTCGGACAAAGAGACAAGCTGGTGTCACAACGCTGGACACCTGCGGACCTCGGTCAGCGCTGCAGCCATAATCAGCCTAATACATATGTGTCACATCCAATGACCCACAGGCTCTTTTCATAATAAAGGTCACTCGGTGAGAGATACTCTGTCCCCCCCAGGTCCTCCTTAATGGGCGGCCACTGTGGCTTTTATAACCAAGTGCACTCAAGTGACTTAGATACTCTAGCATGAATGTAAACTACTATGAAAATACCTCGGCCAATATGTGTTTAATTAAAAAAACATCCATATGCAATTCCATCTAGATGTTTTATTTTAATTCCACATTTAATCCACTACATACTTTTGTGATTTGGACAATAGCTTTCTACAAAAATAACTGACAATAAAAGAGACTTTTTGTTGCAGCGAACATTAGGTTAGTTTACCGTCAACATCTCCTACTTAAAATGTAAACCCACAATAGTAGTTATGCATGTTTAGAGCTGAAACAATGTTTATTTGATAAAGGGGTGGTCATGAGAGTTACCTTTCAAACTTGTTAAATGTGAATATGTTTGCTCTAATATATATGTATTTGAAGACACTTAACTCATTATTCACTTTTTAAGTTTATATTTGGACATGTTTGCTTTATCTAAAAGCAGACAGTAAAGAGATAAGTAACAAGGGGAGATAGAGAACGGCATGAAACAAAGGTCCCCTGCGACTGTCAAATCAGGGACGACGTGATTACAGTACATGGTATGCGTCTTAACCACTAATCCACCAAACGCCCCCATTTCTGACATTTTATTGACAAAACGATCTATCAATAAAATAGATACAATCATTAGTTGCAGCCCTAACGGTAGCATGGGAATTATATCAATATTTTTACACCTGTCTTTATTTCTTTGACACACCAGTCACAGCAGATTATTTAAGCCTATTAGCTCAAGGTTAAGAACAATGTGTCCCTTTTCCATTCTGACAGATACTGTACATCATTTTCAGAAAAAGGCGAAATGCTATTGCCAGTAAATAATGGCGATAGAGTTCAGCCATTGATCCGGTGCTGAAGAGGACCTTAGGGGCATGTTAAGAAGGGCTATTGCTGCTTGTCAATGATCCCTTTATGGCCTTGGACTCGACAGGTCTGCTGCTATTAATCAAGGTTCAACTAGTCCTCTAATAGCAAATCAATGATAGTCAATAGATATTATCATGTGATTATAATTCAGTCGAGTAAACCATTAGTCAAAACTTAAATAGTCTTTCTAGTCTGTCCGCAGTCTTTCAGCTAAAGAGGAGAAAGCCGCGGAGTCTGAGTGTGTTATGTGTTATGCGTTTTCTAAGTTTGCAGTCCTGCCTCCGAGTCGTGCTATTGGGAAATGGCAAGGTCTTCCATTAGTTTAACTGAGGATGTTGCTGAGATTTGAGAGAACAACATAGAAGTTATATTGAAATAACCTTTACACAAGAGTAGATATTTCACTTGCATTAAGATTAGAGAGTAACCTACTTGTTATTTAGCTCTAGGCCTCCTCTAGCAATGTGCTTCTATCTACTTGAAAGCAGCATCAGTCAAAAGTGTCTGCTATGCAGCTAAATGGGGCACAGGGACATATCTATCTAACTATAACCTTTGCAGTACTGATATTTATGATAAAGACCATTAGGCATTTGTGAGTTGCTTGCGCAAGGGCTTTAAGGCTAACAACGATCGTGAAGCGAGCCGCTATCTGGGGGTTTACAGGGGTGTCTGTGTCATCTGCCTACAGTACAGCACAGCCTGTGATGGAACTGTCATTATGGCTGGTGCATTTCTGAGAGGCTGTGATACAAACATTGTCTCTAAAACCTCTATAATGAAAGCACAGAAGACTATAATAGGACAGTACAAGTTGTTTTCTCTTTCTCTTGTTCCCTTCTTTTACTCATTTTCTTTCTCTTAAAGGGGCCATATCTTTGATGCCTGCCCCTCCGCTCCGCTCCACTCATCACAGGCTGGACAGCTTGGTATTCACCTTGCTTTCTTAAAGGACAGTCTATACTCTAAGTAGCAAAGTACGGGGGAGAGAGAGAGAGATTTTCCCAAGTTTGAGAAGTTCTCTGACTTGATCTTGGAGAATGCAATGCGGTAACAATAGTGAGTTGATAGAAACACCAAACTGCTAACTGATGACAGACTGACAGACTAATATTTTATGTTTTCTGTTTCGTGTAAGTCTAATGTATTCTATGCTTAATTCTACATCACATTAGTTAATCAGCTTTAAAATCATTTGAAAAATAAGTTTACGTCTACATAACCAATGGCATTTATGGTAATTTCATTTCATTCACGTTATCAAGAGAAACTAGAATTCAGTGGCTTAGGTTGTGCATTTCAATGCTAATGTGCAAAAATGTAAACTGCAAACCAAATCAAATTCCAAAATGTCCTATCAATTGCATCAACACAGCAGCGGGAATCCCTGCCTTTTATTTTGCATATTCATATGATTACTCTTCCAAGGGACAAATACATTCACGTCAACACCATTGTTCTTTGATTCCACGTGATGAAAGGCTCATCTCATTTCATTCTTGCACCTTTCTAGTCCAAACCTAGACACTCTGATTTGGTAAAATGTAATTCTAATTTATCATTTTTCTGCCCGAGGCAAAGCTCTCTCAAGCCTGGGGCTGTTTGAAAAGCAGTTGGACACAAAGACAGACCCTGGGAACTTTGCCCATGCAGTCAATCAGTCAGACACCCCAGAGTGCCCGGACCTTAACAGCTTGTTTTTTGTCCACGGATATCAAACAAATTCTCCTCTCCCGTTAGATGATAAAAACATATAAACAGGAGTAAGTTGTTTCTGTCTTTTTTTTTTTTTACTCAAGATGGTTGGTGGGTATACGCAGTGTCTTTGTGGTCAGGGGCTGGGCAGCAGGGTGGACATCAAAAGCCGGCAGAGGTCTGTAACGGTGAATGCAGCTGGTGTCTGAGTCTTGGTGCTGGACAGAGCTACAGGCAGGGCCTCAGCTGCCCCACAATAAAGACACAGGGGAAGGCAGAGCCTTCAAAGGCTAGACAAATACACACCCAATCTTACACAGACAAATACACACTCTCGTGAACACACAGGCAAACAAGCACATGCACAGAAACAACAATGGCCCCTGAAAATTGTTTCCTCCACCAAAACGTCATGTAGTTTTTGCAGACAAATCATGACATTATGCGGAGTTTCTCCCTTTTTTTCCCTTCTTTTTTTCACTTAATTTCTCCCCCAAATTTTTTTTTTTCTTGAAAGTAATACAATTGCATAATGCTTTTCTTTGGATCTGTGGAAATATTTTTATATACAGTAAAGTTGTTCTTAACCCGCAGTCTTAAAACGTGGGCCCAGCGTCTACAGACCCCCAGGGCCCCAGGGAGTCACCAGTAAAATGACAACTCACTTTGATTGACTGGAAATCAGAACGTTGGCAAATATATTTGACATCTAATGTTCTTTACACTGTCTCCTTGTTAGAAAAATCAAATGTCAGTTAATACAATACTTTGCCGCGATGCTCATATTGATCTCTTTCCTTGATTCCTTGATATCAAACAACTACATTATAATAAACTGCATTTGTGACTGTGAAATAGTACAATGGGGTACTGTTTTTAATCCATGGGTAGAGGAGGGGAAGAAACTGAAGGACAAAGAGTGAAATCGCTATGGCATGCTGTGGACAGCTTCATGTCTGATGTGGTCCTGACTTCACAGTGGGACTCTGTGTGTCTGCTGTCGACAGATTTTCCCTCATGTCCACTCTGGAAACTGTCTCAAAGGTTCTGAGCGGGATGCAGTAACAACACTGACCACTTTTGGGGATTTTGACTGGTGATTGCATTCCAAAATACCAGCATTTGAATAATAGTAATTCTTTTTCAATTTGAAGACTAAATTGTCAAATGTTTTCTTTTGATTAATAATGCCTCTGTTTATATCCCTTTTGTGAAAAGATGATCTCGGGGGACAGTTTTCCACTTGCCTGTGGACTCTCAGTTCCGCTTTTGGCCTGTAGAGGGCATGCCTAAACAGCAATCTGGTCAAGCTCAGTGGGGAGTCCACAGACACACAATATCCCCACAGAAGAAAAGCACATGGCGACTTTCATCCGTCTATAAAGGGAGGAAATGGTTTTGTTAGATAGAGGAACACTAATATTACAATATGAATCTTGGAGCTGTGCTTATTAACACATTTTTACAACATAGTCATTTAGCAGTGGACTTTTTTTGGAAACTACGTGTGATTTAAACCAAAGAAATATTACCAAAAATCACCAATGACAACTTTGTACAGCAGCCCTGTATAACTTTATTAATGGAATAAGATTATTAATAATAATTGAAAATGCACTTCTGAAAATTCCATCTTTTTACGTTTACTCAAAGGGAATTTTAACAAACGACTCATTAGAATAACATCCTCTTTTCTCTCTGAACGGGTTAGAGGTCCTGAATAAAACATGACTTATCTATTGCAATCACGTTAGTCGAGTCATTATTCATTTAACCATTTATTTATTACTCCATTCATCTACATAAATATTTAACTATGTCTTGGCATCTTTATGGACTGCTTGCTCTGCTCCTCAATTACAAGGAGCAGTGTCCTACCATGGCCATATGCCTTCTATCTGGCAACACTATATCTCCACAATTTATGGGTGCCAACTCAGAGCAATATCATTCTGTTGGGCTTTATGTATATATACGCGAGTATTAATCTGGGCCTAATGACTGGCAACAATATGTTCCAGCCTGTGTGCCCAATGGGACCACTATTGTATACATATAATATGGCATTCAATAAATTGAGTGTTCTTTTTTGTTGTTGCATAGATTAAATTGGGTGCTCATATGTCGTCCACATGATGCGTGTACAAAATCTCAACTCCAAGTAGCTTGACGTGAATAGATGTATGGTTTATTACTCACAGACCATATATTCACACCTTACACCATAAGTCCTTACAAGTTTTCACTTCCCCTCCCACAACAAAAGCCCCTGCTCGTTTGGCAAGGGGAGCATGGAAGCATGCAGAACCGAGGGGAAGCGAGGAACCGTAAACACCCGCCATGGGTCCTCCATTTAAAGTGATGAACAGCAATAAAACAGCACTGGTTGTCTGCTGAGAGACAAAAAGAGCATTTGACCACCTGGGTGCACATCATTTTCTTATGGCGTTTCTCAAGCAAGACTATCAGGAGATGTCCCCTTTAACATTATGTGTGGCTAACTCAACCCAATCCCCAAGTCACGTATACAGTAGCTTCATTCATTCAGTGGGACTGCTCGGCTCGCTCTGTCATACCTGCTTCTACAGAGCAAGAAATCTCTCCAGAGCGCTGTGACACCAACCACAGCCACAATTTGATAAACTGAGCCTTGGATTATCACCTGAAAACAGAAAGAAGCCTTAATGACTTTTTGAGGGAGCAGAGGACTGAGATTAGACTGCACTGGTCCCTGTGATCAGCATTGGATCCCTTACTTTCCCACATATGACACAAACGCTATATTTGATCTTTAATTATAAATTGTTATAAGTAAAGATAAAGTTAGAATTCCAGAGAAAAGACATGTATTTTTAGATCTGTTAGTTCTGTCTCAGAATCATGGCTTACAAAAAGGGAAAAAGGAAACTCATGTCTAGATGCCTTTTAGAGTTCATGTTGCTGATTTAAATTGCTGGACTCTCCAAATCAACAGCAAATCAAACACCCGACCCACATACAAGCCACCCCCATATCCCCAAAATGGGCTTTTTGTCAATTACAATCAAAAGCACTTTCACTGTTGTCTCCCCCTTTCCCTTTGACTTTCACATGTTTCCTAAAATCACAGAAAACTGTATACATTGGATCCTAAATAGCAATCCATGCATTTGGAACAGTAGTTTTAGTTACATTTTAGTTTGATTATGTATAAGAGTTTGTTTTGTATTTGTGTGGCATTGTTACTTTTTGGCCCACCAGGGCCAGTGAGCTCCTTCGTAAGCACACTTTTTATTTTTGCACAGAACAAATTTAATCATTTTCAATTGCTCAATTGCAGGATAAAAAACGTATGTATATGTACTTAACATTCTCTCTTATATAGTTATATACCATAAAGTGATAATAAAATGAATAGGACCATTCCTATATCTACATGCTTTCATGCACATACACATACAGCATGCATATTTTCTCTTTTTGTCAGTCGCTAGGCTTTGGCATTTCTGTCAATAGAGCAGATGTCTTACTGAATCTTGGATACAATCCAAGAAGCAGAATCCACAGTAGAGCAGTCTCAATTTCTGCTGCCGGCTCAGCTACAGTATATGTGTACGTAGTTTTTATTTTTAAAGAAGAAAAAATATATATTTTTACAACCTGACACTGCTACTACTTTGTAAACATATCCGCTCTCGGGCTGGTAAAGTTGTTGACCAGTGGAGTCCTGCTGGCTCAGCTTGGCCTGCAAAGTCTGCCTGGCGCATGGGTGACATGTCTGGCATGCCACTGCTGGCTCTTTTTGATAGCCCAGAGAGTGTGTGACTGGCAGGCCATGTTTCTCATGTCTCCAGCCCCTGAAACAGCCATCACTTTAAGAGGATGTTTTCAATCCCCCAGCCCCGTACCCCTTACAGCTCAGAAAGAAGGTCAAGTTTGGCCCATCAGTCACTGACCAAAGGGCGGGGCCTAGCAGCTGGTTGCCATCAATGACCGCTAAGATGTTCAGTAGCCCTAGTCTTATCGCATGTCTGACCAATTTGCAGTATTTTTAAGTTATCTTTTGTTAAGCATAAATGTAATCTTAAGAATAAAGGCATATTTAAGTGGAAAAGGGTCTGACTTCTAAACTAAATGTGAACTATGAAAGATATGTTATAAGTTTAAATAACTTGTGTAGCAATTATTATGATGAACTTCGTTTTTTTCTTTCATGTGGATGTATAACACATTCGACCTCCCATGAAGAACGCTTCATGCACAGACGGGCCATATGTTTGTGCACTGACACATTCAGCTGCTCGTCACATGACTTCAAAGCAGGAAACCCATGAGGTGCTCATTTGTGTGTTTACCCAAGCTTGGGTCAGTGTTTTCAGGTGCATATACACCTTTACATGCCCTTCTTTCACCACTCATAGCCACACACGCACAAACACACACCATTTACACCCAAATCCATACCTATATTGACGCACACTTTCCCTGGTGTTGTTTTAGCAGGGGGAGAGCAGCAATGGTCCGGAACAGGCCTGTTTTTTAGTGCGGGTCAAACTTTGGCCAGGCCTTAAAGCAGCAGCCATCCGATCCTTCCCGAGGTGCCTCTGGTCTGGGACCCGTTTGAACCCCCACCTGCTGGGAGAACTTCACTTTAGATACATTGTTCAGGCCTCTCTGAACAGTGCGGTGGGGAGACGGGACATTATGTTAAAGTAAACACCGCAGGATCAGTCCGCTCTTTGTACTGGGCTTTGAGGGTGACCTCCATTCTTGTTCCATGTAGAGTGAAGATGAAGTGGAGTAACTCATGTGGTCACAAATACATGGACTAGGCAAAATGTTTTTCCTTACTTTAAAAGTTTGAACTATGTGTAGCTTTATTTCATTAGTTGTAATAGGCCAATGCAGTACTGTACAGTCAACATAATACACACAACATATCGTGAAACAATAGACGTTTGTCATACATCAAATAAAAAATGAATTCACGGCCCAACCACTGCATCACTACAGACAAGCTAACACTCCTCTAAGACTGGTGCACTTTAAGTCAACAACAAACAACCTTATGTTCATCCACACTTTTTCCATCTGTGGTATCAATTTCAAAATGCTTCCACACATTACTTCTCAGATGGTTATATGTCCTGATTTTGGCAAGACCTGATAGTTTTCTCAGGTTTGCATTAGAAAAGAAAACAACAGCAATAGCCCTGGGCTACAGTGCCTGTTGCGCCTGTACACTCAGGATTTTGAATTTAAAACAGACGATTATACATCAAATAGTTCTGTCACGTTCAGTGGTAGTTGGAATTTCAAATGAAAAGTGACAACTCTAGAGTTTGTAAGACCATGCTTGCAATGTTGCAAATCCGTCATCAGGACTGTTTGAAAAGATTGGATTTACATGATTATTATCAGGTATTCATGTATATAATATAACCGGATTAATGTGTCTATAAATAGTCTTTTCAACTGAATTTACCTATTTTAACTGATGGGATGAAATTATAATAAATATGTTGTTTTTATAAAATAATCCATTTCTCAGTCTTGAATCTGATTAATTTCTCTGATTTACAGTTATCTTTTTTTTCATGCAACAAAGTGCACTGTCCACTGTATAAATAGGTGCTACTTTACTTATGTTCAGGTTTTCTGCCCGTGCACTCTACTTGTCGGAAGAGGCTGGATGAGAAGTCATCCATCTCCAGCTAACAGCCACCAGTCTGGCCCCATGCTGGAGCCCCAGAGAGAGGAAGCGATCGCTCACAGCACAGGAGCACATTCCCCCTCTACACAGGGGGGGGACAAGGCCATTTAACCCATCAAGGCCCGGTCTACTTTTCTTTGCTCTGTATGTGTGTGTTGGCAGTAGTATATGTTTCTGTCATTGCGTGAGCGTGTGCCCGAGTGTATGTTAATGCATGCACAATCATTAGTGCCATGTTCCAACTTCTCCCGTTTGTGTTGGCGGGCTCGTCATTACACCGAGCCTACCGGTAAGTAGTTAAATAGACAACCTTGGGGTCAGACCACATTAACAGTAGCACAGTACATCCCTCACGTCCTCCTATCTCTATGCCATACTCCCGCCATCTCTCCTTGATCCTCAACAGATAAATCCTAGAGCAGCCACCCCCTGTCTCTCTGTCCTACTGGCATGACAATGGCATCCCTGGACACACAGACTTGCAGTATAACCAGCCTGAGGAATTGACACTGCAAGTGTTTCTCCACACTTTTTCTAATCGCATTGTGAGCCCCCCGCCACTGCTGGGATGGAAGGTGTTTAGCACCTTACTGTTTTTACTTTGACAGAGAAGGGACACTAGCATTCCCCTGGCTATATAGGCCCAGGCCAGTTCCACTGTTATCATTTCCACTGTGGGCATGCTTCCTCCTATTGACTCACAGGTATTTATGTGGGTGGCGGTTTAGCTCATCTAGGTGTGCTATCTGTGTAAGCCCAGGCTCGGGTATGAGGTTGTATACAGGTAAATATGCTGTGAACAAGGCAAGTCTAGGTGACACCAAGGTGAAAACCTCCATCTGTATATGGGCAAATGCTTTGGACAAACAAAGCTTTGATAGAGAGATAATGGTTGAACATGCACCATTACAGAAATAGAACTGTCCGTGAAGAATGAGAAAATGAAGGAAACGCTGGAAACGAGAGAGGTCTTGCGTGGTGAATACGTATGCACTGAAGCCATTGAGGGAGAAAGAGACGAGAAGTGAATGGGTAGTTAGGTCAAGAAATGAAAGAAAATGGAGTCAATAAATGTTAGGCAGAATGACTTTTAAACAATAAAATTGACGACCCTTGTCTGTAGAGGTAAAGTGTGGACGTTGTGAGCCATGACCAAAAAGCTATTGTTGACTAACGTCAACTGAGTGCGTTATCTTTGACCCCTGCGGCTAGAAATGGAAAAAGTGAGTGAAGTGAGGAAGCAAATATGAATTACAGACAAACATGTGGAAGGAAAAGAAATGAGTCTTTACACATTCTGAGTCAATTCTCTAAATGGTTGCACAGTAGCAAGTATCCTCAGGTAATATATTTGTATTCATAAAGAAAGTGCATCAACACTTTTTCTTCGCAAACAGTGCTCTCTATACTCTATGACAGAACAGCATTCTAGGAGAAGACAGACTACAAAGGTCATAATTATTTGCGGTCATGCTGCTCCTCTCTTAACAGATGGAGACAACCTGAGTCAACATTTTTCAATTAAAAAAAGAGAACCCAAACAAACAGAGGGGAAGAGAAAACACACACCCACACGCACACAAAGACGTACACACAAGCTGGAAAAACGGAAATGACCTCGAGGACCTGATAACTCATTAAAAGTGATGCCCCATGCCTGCAAACAGACTAATTAGACAAATCCTGTTCACACTTAGCAGTAGTACACATGGTGGGGGGTGTGAGAGATAGTACCGTGTTTGTGAAAAAGCTTGTTTTAGCCCGATCTTCCTGCATTTATCTGAAGTCTATTAGATGTGTTTAACAGGAGGGCAATCTGATACAGAGATAGATGGAATTAACACGCTAACACGTCCACATGAACATATGGATGCATTAGGTTTGGGATACGGCTGGATGATGACCTAACTCTCTCTGACTGTGAGGGATTACAATTAAATTGAAATCAAGTATCTTTACATGTGATGTCATACACAAAACACTTATGGCATGCCATGAGACAAAGTAGACCCAAATTCATAAAAACAATCATTCAGGTGTTTAACCCTAAAAAAAATATAAGTGTAAAGATTTTAAAGCGCCCATATTATGCTCATTACATGGTTTCATTTGCAAAAAACACCATATTTTTGTCGTATTGCTGCAGATCCTATTTTCACCCTGTGTGTTTAAGTCACTGTTTTAGCTACAGAGTGAGACATCTCACTTCTATACTATCTTTGTTGGGAGTTGCTCATATGCAGTAGCTAGGTAAGATCACATCAGCTGGATAACTCTTTCTCCAACTTTGGTCAGTGCAAGGCAGGATTAGCGGGGAGACTTCTTGTAAACGAGGGCACACTTGTGCAATACCTGTAGAACAGGAAATAGAAGTAGTTCTTTTGTAGATTATGGTAAACCAGCTAGCATGCTAACACTTGAATTTGCTAAGGTTAGCAACCACATCTTGGCTAGTGACGTAGAAAGCCGTGCAGGTTTTGAACAGCACACCCAGAGACTGACGCCAGAAGACATTCAGAAACCCGTATCTCACTCACATCAGCATGGATAGTTGCATGTTGCATAGTCTTTTTGACTCAAGACCCCAAAACTCTTCTGGTAGCCCCTTCAATAAATAACTAACAGTCCCCAAGGCAAACATTTGAAAGATCATCATAGAAACATTAACTGGTCATGTGAGTATGAAAATAAAGTGCAATATTCTTACAATAAACTGGCCTCAAACTTAAACAAAAAAAACCTTTCTGTACACAGATTTTACACAGCCAGACCATAGGAAACAGAATAGATATAAGGTGCAATACATGATTTATTTCTTACAGCAACAAGTGCTCCACAGTGAGTTCAATATATTTATTACTTTGTGTAGAATGAGAACAGCCTGGATGGCTGAATGGAGGATGCTGTGCTGAAAAAACTGAGACTAAAGCTCCACGGCCCTGGTAAAAGTCAGGATCCTCACCAGGTGATATACTCAAAAGACATGGACATGAAGAAAAAGCATTGTTCTTGTATCTTTAACATAACTGTTTTTGTTTTGGATGGATAGACCATTCGTCTTATCTGAGACACATGTATTAAAAGACACAGAACTCTGTCATGTTACTTTCCTCAAATCTGGAATGTAAACCCTAAGTGCATGCAGGACAGTATGCCATATAGCACTAAACATTCAATTTGATGAGTTAAGTGAATAGTGTACTTAACGCACATGTTGTATGTTACAAGACTTAAACTTTTCAAAAATGGCTCTGAATGTTAAAACTAACAAGGTAAGTTGACCTGAAATAAACTACATTGGGTTAATGTTAATTTAAAATAAATTGATTCCGATTTTTGTGTGTAAATGAAACAACACTTTAACAGCAAATACTTATTGCAAAGTAATAACAGTAATAGCAACTTTTCTGATTGACAGCAGCATCCTGGTAAACATCATCTCAAGCTGACAGCCCTGGAGAACTTAGCCAGAATGTGACAGCCATCACAGACCCACATCCACACATGAAAGGGCTTTGTGTTGTGAAGCCCCTCTACTGAGACAGAAGAGGACATGTTGTTCTCAGTTAGAAACAGACATTCAGAGTCAAGAGAAAGAGGGTGTGTATGTGTGTGTGTGGTGTGTGTGTGTGTGTGTGTGTGTAGCCTTACTGTGATAGGACAAGGAGTGCTGATTTAGACATAGCCAACCCAAACACAGATGCCCCAGTCCTTCCTTCCTGTGGGTAACAGAAGGAGACACAATGTGTTCAAGAGGCCGGAGCTGACAAAGGGATTAATCCGATGACAACAAATGCTGCCATTTCTGGCATAAGTCGCAGCATTAATACATATCATATGGTCGCAACAGCACTGACACAGACAAACATGCACGGAGAGCCAGAAATGTTGAAAAACATAAAAATCATGAAAGAAACTGCAATTTAAAAAAGGAGTAACTAAGTTTGCTGTCCTAGAAATATGACTGTCACATACGTTGCCTTCAGAAAACCTAATCCTTTAGTTTGGGGAAGGAATCTACAGCAGGTAGTTTTTTATTATTAATAATGACATATAGTATCTCCCACTGGTAATCTGTCGATCGCGCTATTATTGCTTGCTTTCTCGCCAATGTTGGATCTTACATATTTCTCTATCTCTTCCTGTGTCTGTCTTTTTCTCTCTCAACCTGTCTGATCGTTGTTTTGGGAGCTGATATGAACCTGTGAACATCTGCCTGCGATACAGTGGGAGGAATAGGCGAGAGACACTGAGATGAGGTTGAGTTCATGTGAACCACCCATGGCTCCGGACTGTTACGGCCATCAGTAAATCTACCATCTCACTGCTATCAAAGGTTCACTTTCTGTCTGTGTGTTTGTGTGTGCGGGTGCATGTGTCCGTATTTTTCTGTGCAAGCCTGTCTGTATGTGTGTGTTTTCTTCTCAAATAACATAATCCCATAAGAGGGTGGGAGACATTTTTTGAGGATAAGGGGAGAAAAGAGAAGAAAAAAATGATGGCAGTGAAGAGAGAAAAAGCGATGAAGGGAGGGGGGGGGGGGGGGGGGGGCACAGTAGAACCGGAGAAAAGCATTAGTAGTTCCAGCCAGCTGCCAAATGATGCCCTTGATTGCCTCTCTTCTTGTGCAGAAACAGAAGGTGTGAGGGGTGATTAGGCCTGGGCCCGATCCCTGATGAACAGATGTTAATAACAAAGCCCATGTTCATTGTGGTTAATAGCCAAGCGCGCCAGGGCTGGCTGCTGAGGCTAGGGGAAAATCTGCCTCCATAGCTCTTCTCCTCCCCTCTCCCTTCATGGGAGAGAGATAGGCTCCCTCTACTAATGTTTTGGCTGTACACTAACGTAATGAGCATGGTATTTGCAAGAAAAGGTAATGATAATCAGTCACGGGGGCAGAAAAAACACAGCAAATGATGGTGCGTCGCATTCAGGAGATAGAGGAGCTCAGGGTTTGTGCTGTTAACTTTTAGTTGATGATAGCCTTTTGATGATATCGGAGATAAAGGCATGTTAATAAAGCTGGGCTGCATGGCTGAAATCACTGTTGCCTCATTGTTGTTCCTATTAGGCTATTGTCTTCAGGCGGTAATGACAACAACTATAATGTGCAGAGGAATCGTCATATTTCGGTTTCATCAAAGCCAAAATTACTCAATTCTAAATGCCAATACTCAGCATCTAAAGCAAAATCATCCGGTGCTAATAAGTTAAAAAAACAAAAAAACATTTCAAATGTTATCAAAGTAACATAATAAGGATAAGAGGTCAAGCAAAAATGTTTCATAGTATGGACAAATACATTATCATCCATTCCTGTTTATAAAAAAAAAGACAAAGCCAAGTTACAACAGCTCACACTACAATGCCACATCCTTCCTTCTACACGTAACACAGTTTACTTATAAAACATTCAAATGCAATGAATTATTGAAGTGAAACGGATGTTGCAAATTCAATACTTTTGCTCAGTTTCCATTGGTGGGGGAAAACTTGCTATTCTTCTGAAGTATGTATGCGCCGGCCCAATTCTCTTTTCTCTCTGTGTACACAGCATGGAGGGGAGACTCATCTCGCACTCAAATATCTCCGTGGGGAATGGAAAGATGGCATAGATGCATGCCGAAGCCACTCCTTTTATCCGGGCCTCAGAAAGAGAAACATTGGCACAGTTGACAGGGAAAATGTGACATTTTCTGCACTGTGATACCTCACATCTTCAAATTGATGCCTTGTTGGAAATAGACAGAAGGAGGCGTAACGAATGTACTTCGGTGACACAAAGACTCGGCACCAGGACATTGTGGGGTCTCTGCTCTGGAGCATTCTGGCTGGTTTGCTTTTTAAAGCACAGAGGGCCAGCTGTTGATGTTATTCAAATTTAGAGCAGTGGTAGAAAATGTGCGTCCATCTACTGACGCAGGGGATAACAGTTTGGACAAATGCGTCCTTTTCGAAAACCACTTTTTATGCCATTGCAGTCAATCAGACGACATTTGAAAGTATTTTACGTGACACTGCTTGAATGTTTCTTTATATGCAGCCGAAACTTGGACAAAAGATTCAAATGATTGTCATTTTCTTCAGTCTCCACATAGCGACTGAATCATTTGTCTTTTGGTTGGAGACCGTGTCACTGTATGTGTGGCGTACGAACAGACTCATGGGAGGTCATGGGAGTTCTGTGCTGACAATCAACGGTCCAGCTGTCACTCATAGCCCCATCACCAGCATGACTCAATGCCTCATTTCTGGCACATTTCTCTTTTTTTTGGCAGGTATGCATCAGCTTGATGGATGGGCATTACAGAAAATCTTTCATCAAGACTGAAATATAGTCTTAATCACCCTCATTGTGAGGCATGAAGGCACATGCACGTTTTATTATGAAAAGGTTGCATACTGCATACGTATAGATCAGATGAGCTCAACTACCCCATGATTGAGACAACTTGTCTTGTTCCAAACATGTTCATTTTACCTTATTTTAATGTGGATGTCATTTAACACTATTAATTATATATGACTACATTTATTTGGAATAAATCTACTCATATCTTGGACTGGACAGCACAGTGAATTTTATTCTACTATTTAGTGTCTTATTCTATTTTAGCTTAAGTTTATCTCCAGTCTTTTCTTAATGCAATTTTGTCTTCTCTAAAGCATTTTGAATTGACTTGTTGAAAGGTGCTATACTAATAAACTTGCTGCTGCCACTTGGATTCACATAAGCTGTACCTATTAACTATTTGTCCATTACTTCTTGCAAACTATTTCAATAGTTTACCCATTACTTTTTTATATCTATTTTAACCGCTTATCCGTTACCCGTTAGCTGACTGTTGAGACTCATCTGCTTGCTTCCCAACTACATGTAGTTTTTACTTACTCTCAGTCACTTTATATCATTCCTATGATAGTTTAATCAGCATTGATATACACAAATACTTCTAATGCCAATATGCGATAAATCATTCTACAACATGTCTTTGTTGATAGTGTGTTTATTACTTTCTAGGTCATATGTAAGGGACTGTAACACACGCTCAGCTGAAATATCTCTGGGCACAAAAAATACATTTGAATGGTGAATTTCAGTGATAACCACCTTTAAAAGAAAGTATAAAATAGATGACAGCCCCGGTTTCTCCTTTAAATTGAAAGGAGACAATGCTAGTTAAGAGTTATATTCCCAGTGGTATGCTTCCTCTCACAGGCGTCAAGCACCACTGTTTAATGTACACTCATGCCCCATCTACCTTCTCTTCCATTATTCCACTCTCCAAACCTCCGTCTCATGCACACTTTCCCAAGGCCCCATGCTGTCCCTCTCTATTTATTGAATACATCTTTTACTCTGCAACATTTTTCCACCTGAGCTGGCAGTTGCAACGTTTATGGGGGTAGTGTGCACACAGGGCCGCGTGGAGAAGAGGACACTCATATTTTCATTGTACGCATCATGCTCCAGCGAACGAGGGCCATCTAGGCTGAAATGAACTAACAGGGAAGATGACTTAGACCTCACCTTTTTTTTTTTTCTCTTGTTTATATTATTTAAGAAGGAGTGATAGCAGCACTTGGTATTGCCCTCACTTCACTTCATAAAAAATTACAACAAGTCAATAGAAGGCCACCAGCTGAGAAGAGGATTTCAAAGGGTAAGTAAACAGCAACCTGATCGACAAAACAATCTATTATTCACTGCCATTTTTGGCAAGTTCATTTTTTACATGGCCCCAATTTATCAGACAAGCCAAGCAGAGAAAACAACTAAACAAGCTTTCAGTGTGGTTTAAAAAAAAATTGAGGTATCTTTGATGGTGACATGTTGCCTGTAACTGTCATCAGAAACACTCAAACAGGACTACCATCAAGTTTTCTACTGTTTCCAATACAGCTAAAGTACAAAAAGATATTACTTTTTCTGCATGCATGGCTGTAGGCATTGCAATGGTACATTACCCCCTTACACCCTCTTGTGTTTGTGTCTACATTTAAAAGACACTATGTTAGTTATGTCAGGTGCAACTTTCCAAACATGATGTTACCCTATCAGACACAGGTCAAAACAGGACGAGTGTTGATGGGAAATTTACTCCATTAGAGGGAAGCCTGGCTTTGTATTCATGGCAAAGGCGAGGCTTTCCAGCAGAATTACACCAGCTTTGTGTAAATAATCAAGAGCTGACCTGTGGGGTTAAACCCCATAATTGAAGTGATACTTCAAAGAGACGACTACCATCTTCTCTAGGCAGCAAAACACCGCATGGAAGCAAGAAAGACAGGCGGGAGGGGGGCCAGTTCTCACACACACACACACACACACACACACACACACCCATAGACACAGATAGACCCTCACACACTTACACACATGGGGCAAAAGAAGGAGGTAATGGGGTGCCCAGATTGGATGACACTGTAGGAGTGCCTATTCTGTCATACAAGTGCTTTCTCTGTCTCTCTTCCGCTCCCCTCTCTGGTAAATGGCTAAAATGTCAAATTGCATCTCAGCCGCAAATGAATAAAAGAAATGAACATCTGATGCTTTTGCTATTTCATGTCACAGGCGCGTGTAACATTGTATGTGCAAAATCATGATGCAATAAACTCAAAGTATTTGAAAAAGGGGAAAGTTTTTTGGGGCAATATGTTTCCACTAACATGAAAAGATTGAGTATATTCATCATGCATGCAAGTGTGGCGCCAGAGTCTGGTAAGGTGTTCATGGAGCAAAATCTAAAAAGTTAATATTTTGCATACATTTTATCTTTTGTTTACAGTATTCACACAGCCATTTGTCATTGTCATTCATGACAAATTATTTCCACTGACAAACGGGTTTACATAGGTCACTATGATGCATTCTTTCATCATTTCTGCTACAATTATGTCATTCATATCTATGAAAATACAAAAAATACGTGATTGATATAGTGCAACTTTCTCTCTTCCAATTTTGTCAGCATCAAAAGTCTGTGATAGGATAAATATGCCTCTTCTTGCATCAACTGTGCCAAAACCACAATTATCCAGAAACATAATTGAAAAAATACATTGACCCACAAATGTTTAGCAAAATAAATGTAATGAATAAATCCTGAACAATGAGCATGTTTTCAAACGTCCCTTTCCCTGCCTTGTAGAAAATAAAAGCCCCTCTCGTCAAAAAAAAAAAAAAACAGGGACCCAGAAACATCTAGAAGAATCAACAATGTTGAACAATCAGAACAATCAGGGAGTTTGCAAATTCCCCCCTTCCTGTTTTGACAGCACAAAAAAAAAACTCTGACCCAAAGCCATCCCCATGGCGACGAGGACCACATGCAGCCCAGATGCTGAGCTATTCGCGCAAAACTAGCCTCGCTCGCTCTGCCACAGCACATTGTCACTGTACCGCCAGCAAGCTTGGAGACATTTGCCCCTCTGCAATTCAATTAGAGGCTGTAAACATGTGACAAAGGCAAAGACAGACAGACGGGCAGCCTCGACTGAAAATGAATCAGTAGGGTGGCGGTGGGTATGGAACTGTGCTGTCTGTCAGGGCTGCGAGGAGAGACTGACACTGCTGTAATCACTCATTTACAGTGGTGATCACCATAGTGCATTGTGGATGACTGATGCCCACACTGTATAGAAGTGTAGAACTCACTATCTCCCTTACCCCGCCCCCCCTGCTCTCAGCTTCACACACACCTCCAGCAAAGAGGAGTAACCAGCAGAGAGAGGCAGATTGATCCCTGGATTCTGCGTAGCTACGGGCCTCCTTCCCTCATTAATTCTGCTGATTCCACCAGATGGGAAACAAAATATTAATTTTATTCAGCCCTAGGCACAGGCTCTCTGTTAAGGTGTTCACTAAATCACCAGGGTTTCATCAGGATGCTCTGATATTGCAGCCTGGCTGTAAAATTGTCGGGGCGGGTGGGTGGGACAAAGGTTCAAATTGTCATAAATGTAATTAATTGTATGGCAAGAATGATTAATATATCAGAAATGGAGGAGCTGACATGACTAGCCAAGATGCGTAGCCATGCCTTCAAAGTGGCAGTACATGCTCGTTTGAATTATGCAAATTAATTGACTCTTTCAATGTGGCATAAAATGCTAGTGCAACTACATTGCATGGTACATTAGTCTGTTCATCCAATAAAACTGCATTCTTTACAAGTGAATCCTTGACTCAGAGGGCTCTAGGATACAATTCATTTTCGGCACAGATGTGAGAGTCTGGCAGCATTTGGCAGAAGGTTTCAGGCGGAAAGTGAGGAGAGGATGGAAAGGGGGGGAGATTTCAGAGAGAGATGTACAGTGTGGATGTATATGTATGAATGTTTGGTGTTTGTCTTCTGACCCCACTGAGAACCGCACTGGCATGAAACCCTGCTCATTTACGTCGAAATCTAAGTAGCTTTGGTGCACTGTGCTTTCAGTTTTCTCGCCGTCACCCCTTTTGTTTCAGAATGAGATGACAACTTAGTTTGTTGGTCACATCTAAAGAACCATGGATCATTGATTTCATTGCAATGTTGCAGTGCTTTCCTCCCACCCGCCGAGCCATAGTGGAAACTGGCAATGACAAGGCATGTGCTCAAATGCACAATACACATGCGTGCACACACACACACACACACACACAAACAAACACATGCCTAATTATAAGCACCGCTTTTCCACAGTCAAACTCCAGTGAAGGATGATAAATTATGGATAATATGAAGATTTTTATGACAAAATTTAGCATGCACCATGAGAAAATGTGTCATTACATGCATAAAATAATTACCATAAGAAGCCACATTTATAAAAATAAATCTAATAAAAATGTATTTTAATCAGTATTTCATATGGGCGAATGTTTTCCTTTACCTGTTCAGAATTCTCTTTTGTTTGACATTCAGTTCAGCATCTACAATATGTAAATATCTTGCTTATTGCGCCCATATGAAATCAAATGACACTGACTGCACCTGCCAGTTACTTAGCAGCATGGAGATGGAGAGAGGAGGAGCGTTACCTTGCCACCTATTAAAATCCCAGCATACTACTCTTCCACCACTGCCCTCCACCTTCTACTCCCTACCTCCGAAACTACCTCCTCGCCCCTCCAGCAGCTCTCTCCACCCCCACTTTGATATACATGTGTCAAGGCAAAGTGACAAATAGCACATATTAATTAGGCACTAGGCTGGGCGAGATTGCTGTTATTAACGGTGGAAAGGGGTAAGGTTGGATTTAATTGCCTGTGACATCAAAGTCAAGTGACTGGTATTTCAAGCATCATTTAAAATGTTTGATATTGAGGCCATTGTACTCACATAAAAAGGATCTAAAAATATAAAGGAGACTGATGGGGAGGAAAATACCTACATGCGTTTGCTGCAGCTATCTGGATGCTAATAACATCTCTCCTCTGATAAATTGACTAGATCCTGATGGAAAGTGTATTGTGGTTGCCCCTGGCTGACTATCACTCCCTCTTTCCGATTTGCCATCTACTCTCATGTTCTTCATTTGTTTTTTTATATCAGTTGTACGCTGGGGGAAAAAAAATGAATCATTTCAATATTGAGAATAGACATGGAGAAGGTAAATTTGCATGGTGGGTTTGGAAATCACATGTAACAGTGTTTTTATTACAGAGTGCATCTGCTAAAAAAAAAAAAGAAATGAGAAAAGACAAATGGAAAAGGCTAGTGTGTTAGTGTTATTAATTTTTTTGTAGTCAATGCTAAATAATAGCAGCTTTTGTACAAATTGATGAAAACAAGACTAGGCTTGAACAAAAAGGGATTAAATCACTTATGGGGCGTTACATGCAGAGCCGACGCCACTGCATTTAGTGTTGCAAAAATAAAATGTCTAACAGGTGAAAAACACAGATTTTATGGTCAACTAAATTTCCCATGTTGAAAAAGACTGCTAGAATTGGCTGTGTGATGACTGATTATCTGGGGCCCCTATCTGTAGACAGTGCTTTTAGCTGTTAACTGTTGCCATGGCAATGCTGTTCTCCTGTGGGGCGTTCTGCTAACCCTGAAATTAGTGCCGAGGTGTGGCGCCACCCCAAACTGCGCTCTACTCCTTCCCTAAGCCTACCCTGATTTGCTGTCCGTAACAACCCAAAAACCTGTTGAAAAGATAAGCTCCTGATGCTCCCCTGGAAGCAGTGGCCGGCTAGACGCTCTGGCACTACAAGCAAGGCATGTGAAAGTGATAAACCACAGATATACTCCAATAGTCAGAACCATAACCATCACCCACTAGTCCTTTTAAAGGTTTTACAGCTTTTTTTGGATATGGGACAGTTCTAGATCCTTCTAACATCTGCATGTCACCGCCATTACACTTTTACCATCAGGCATGGACCGTCTGAAACAAGCCCCAACGGGGTCCCTACAGCAGTCCATTCATACCACTGCTGTCATGCTCCTGTCTACATTAATCTGAGGCCCTCCTCAGTGGAAGGCTTATAAAAGCTGAACGTTGGTCATTACAGGACATGGTGGCCATGTTGAAAGCTCCACTTCCTCTTTATCTCATCCAACTCTAGTCTGTCATTTAGCAAGGTGCAGCAACTCTTCATGGCATTGACTTCACCCCTCTTCATTTTAATGGTCCCGTTAATGCTAACATCGTCAGTACCTCTTCTCTGCATGGAAATAACCAAACCCTGTAGACGGAGTGCCATTTCTCTGCACGCAATAAGACACACCAGGTGCGCTCAGTCTCAAATTAGCTGATCAACAGGGAGGCAAAACTGGCATCCTGATGATTCTAGGCACCAGCATGGCACATCATTTGGAAAATGGCCTATTATTTTGTGCAAGCATTAAAAATAATTTACTGTCTTTAAAGTCTTTGATTTCCCCAAAGAGATGACAAAATGTACAACAACTTGACATAGGGTTTATTGTGTTGCAAAAACAGGAAACTTAAATCACCTAGTCTTTATGTACAAGAATGTAATACTGCATGTGGTGTTACGTACATTTTCAATGGGTGCAGCCATCTTTAGAGTCAAAATAAAGAATATGCTTTCATTTAGATAGCATGCAATCAAATATAGTGTTTTTTATTGGGTACATTTTAAAAGAATAATGCACTATTTCACCTGCTGCTTTCTCCTTTATTTTTTAATTATTTTAGCTTTACTGTCTTCACCTGCTGTTTGTTACATCACATGCATTCAATCACGTATTCTCTCAATGCATACATTGGGCATTTACAGTACTTTTGCCCTCCCCCACATTGACCCTGCATGTGAACATAGGAATTTCTATGGTAAATATCAAAAATACACATCATAAAAAGATGTAGGATATTTCAGAGTTGGAAATTAGTAACTAAATGTGTGGTGACTAACTCTGTGCGACACAAACAACGATTTTTGTGTTTGACACCAATGAAGTCTGCATTAGCACTTTTCTGTTTCATCTAATGATGAGTTGATTTAGATACTGACAAAGAGACAAAGAGAAAGGGAAAGAGAGAGTGAGAGAGGTTAGGAAGCCACAGTTCAGTCAGGGGCCACTTGGAGAGGTGAAAAAGGGGAAATACATATTGATAAGATGCAGCGGTAGGCCCCTGTAGTCCCTTCCCCAAGACAGGCCACAGACTGGAATTATAATGAGTGGGATTAACACCCCCTACCACTGCTGTTTCTAACCCCTCAGCCCCCCTACCCACCCCTTCAACACACGCACACACACACACACACACACACACACACGCAAGCTCTTCTACTCAGGATCTGCCCTGAACGTAGGACAGGAAGCCAAGTGCCAGCGAGGAACATACTGACATTAATTAACAACATCTGACACAGATGCCACGCTTGTACTCGCTCTAGAGGTGGTCCAGCGCATTATTTCATTTTGGTTATTTCCTTTCATTTTTTTCCTCCCCTTTTTCTTTCCTTTCTTGATTCACTTCTTAATCTCCTTGACATGCTGTCCTCTCTTTGCGTTAGGAATGCAAGGTTTAAAACTGGCTTTGAATGCAATTAACTTTCCACTTGTCAAGCACTTTTGTTTAATTTTGAATAACCCTTTGCTCATAATAAGGAAGCTATAAAATCTCATGGCGGAGATACATGTGGTGATATTCATTGGCATTCACACCTTCCTTTGCTCTAATCTATTTGCTCTCTCTGATACCCCAAATATTGTGACACCAGACACAACACCGAGGCCCTAGCATTGCGGCACGTTGCCCCGTGCGCCACCCAGGAGCATTCACAAAGAAGAGCCATTTCACAACACGGCTCAGGAGGCAAAGGTCAAGCTTTCAGTTAAAGGTAGTGAAAGGAAAGGCCGTCAGACATTCGATAATTAGCCGAAGCTTCGTTGGTGCTGTGGTTACATCATCGCTAAGAGTGCAAGTGACACATATCCTCAATCCTGTATCTGCACCATTAATCAGCCGACCTCAAACTGAAATAGACGTGTGACTTGCCAACTTGTCTGCAGACGTGTTAATAAGTGACACATATGTCAAACCATTATTTGTGATGCAACTCTGAGAGAAGACCATGCCAAGTGCCGCAGCCGTATACTGTATATGAGAACAAAGAGCAGAGGTGAGGATGGGTAATAATCCCTTGTTGTCTAGAGGGACCATTCACCCATCAGGGGCCCTGCATGCGTTTCTGGAGAAGGTCTGAGTAAATGTGGCATTTTCTAAACTGGGCAGACACTTTCTGCCTCCTCTGCTGTTTCTCTTTGGTGGCAAGAATGAGCCGGACTCCCTCCTGACCTACCTCTGGTAATGACCGTCGTACATCATGTCTTAAGTGCTGCAACCCTGACCGGCTGATGTCGCTGGCCTGTCCAGCACTCATTTCCATCTGACCCACCGAGTTCTGGACTGGGGCCACGACAGGGAAATTAAAAATGCATCGTGTGATTCATCTTCTGAATGACTCCCACTACATAAGGGACCTGACTACTAGAGATAAGTCATCACAAAGGACCTTGAATACCATCCTGTCTGTCCAGATGTCAGCCAGTAATGCTGCGACTTTGTTATCACAACAAGCAAACAATGTATTATTGTCAAGATATGTAAGTGCAAAAGGTCTGCATTTCACATGATCATTACTGACCAAAGTGTGTTTTTTTTAATTATCCGCTCAAATCTTCAAGACAACATGTAAGAACAGCTTTGAATTTTACTCATCGCCAATCAATAATATCATTTTTGCTGACATGTTGACAGTTTTAATTTCTCCTGAGCGGAGGATAAAACACCTGTCAATATTACCAGAAAGTCCACAACCCAGAAGCTGAAGGGGTGGGGCTGCTCAAACGCTCTGCTGCCGCCACCTGCTGGTAAGCAGCTTTTGAAGCCATCTCCCCCTCCCCTTTTCTGCCATTCAAACTCACCAACCCCCCAAAGTAACCAACAGTAAAATCTCTCCTGCCTTAGCTTCACTTCACGGCTTTTTTTTTTTACAAATCCCAAAGCTGGATAGGTGTTTATTTTTTGCCTGTAAAAAATATTTCCTTTCACCTTTTAAAAAAAGCCTGTCTGGTGTGTCCATATAATATGAGTAGAAGTATGGGCCTATGTAATTCTATCATGCACAGAGATGGCTGTAGACAAGGTGGGGTTGCAGATATGAAGGTCAGCAGACATATGGTCAGTGATGGTGGAGGATATCCTGTTTTAAGTTATGCAACGTTAATTATTCTATAAGAAAATGATCTCATTTTTAGGAGGCACCTGATGAGGAGGTCATTGTGCCTGTACAATGGCCACGTGTTTTCCTTAAATCTCTTTAAGTCGTCAACCAAACACTCTTGAGGCATATCTGCAGCAGGCCCGAGTCCAAGAACAGACAAAGAGAGTTTTTAACAATTTATCTTAAAGCTGGCATAAGGTGCCTCCGCCACATTACTCTAAACACTGTCTTTCAATTGAATAAAATAAATTCTAGTGCTCTCGCTAATGGTCACATCGAACATTGACCACAGGAGGTAAGTCTAACAAAATTAGTATGCAAAAGACCTGTCCTCCCGAGGCCTATAATTTCCTTGCAGATGATTTTCGTGTTTGAAGATGAAAGAAGAAAAAAAAGACAATGGCATTTTAAGCGTGCATGCGTGTGCAGCCTCCCAATAGAAGCTGTATTTAAATAACTTAACCCACAACAGCAGGTGGGATTGGATTAAATAAGGTAAAAATGCAGAGTGGAAAGATCCAGCACTATGCATCTTTGATATTTAGTTGATAGGTTTTGGCATGACGCCCCGACAGTGTGAGCTGAGGACAAAAACAAGTGCCTCAGAGACAGTCAGCTTTAAGAAAGCCCTGTATTTGCTCTTTCGCCTACATTATGTACAGCGGGCAGGCTGGTTGCAACATGCTGTGACATCTTTTTCATGAGTTAACTTAATTAAACATATATCCGCCTTACATTGTTTTGGCTAGAAAGACCTTTAACTTTGAAAAAAAAAGGCTGGTCATAGCCTGCAACTGCCTTTTCAGGGGAGAAAGGTTTGACATTTTCCAGGGAAGAAACTGACAATTTCAGTATTAGGAACAGGAAAAAAAAAAATCTTGTAACTTACTTTTAATTAAAGTGTCTTATCATTGTGCTGAGCTGCACAGGCCTAGGCTTCATGCGAGGCTGCATCTATTCAGACCTCGAGACTAATGTTGATTGCACCGTTTCCGAATCATAAATACTAACATAAATCAGTGGACTATACAATATTATGCTCTACTTTTTATGTCCCCTACGTGGTCTGCAGGAGTACATCCTCATCACTATAAATCACATCCCTGCAGCTTGCAGGACTGTTGCAGGGGCCGAGCGGTGCCCACACACTTTCCACAGCTTAGAGACCATTTCATGGTATTAATTTTAATGTACATAAATGGTGGAGCTGTAATTCCCATCTTCTATGTCCATTTAATAATCAATCATGACTCATAATGTGCATCATGGTATGTTAAAATCCAGCCTGGCTAATTGTAATTTCTGTGATAAGACTTTGACATAAATGATAGTAGAGAAGTAAAGAAGTTGAAATTGTAATGAAAAATATTTATTTTTATTTTTATTATAATTATTGTAAATTAAATTTCACATTTAAGAAATATCATTATAATTTATATATATGTGTGTATATATGTATATATATATATCAGTTATTTAAAACGTTAGGAATAACTGGTTGACTTTATTTAATGTCCAAGCAGTTCACAAGAAGTCAAAATATTTTTGACAAGTGTTAAAATGTGTAGACACTGATGGTGATAGTCAAACATTTCATGTGGAATCTCAACTTTTTGCACATAAGAGTTTTTCAATTTTTAAAAGTGTTTGACATCTTGAAAACGTCAAATGAATTAGTTAAATTCCAAATGTTTGGTCCTTGGCTCACTTATTATTTTGTTTTTTTAAATATGCAAATATATAGAGAATTTCAAGTAGAATTTCAATTTTTTTAAATGGTAATTTTGGGGTCATGTATTAATATTTCACTAAACCAAACTGTTTCTATATTAATAAGAACGAAAAACAAAGACATTCAGCCTGCTTTTTACTTTTCAAGTGCACAATGTCTGCATTTATCTTTTAAGAAATACTGTTTATGTCTAAAGTCTACAGAGTAAAATCTTATCAATTCATTTATTCTATTTAGTTTTTGGAATAAATAAATATTGACTTTTGAGATATAAATCACTTTAAAAAGGGGGGATTTTAAAGCAATACATAAACAATTAAAAATCTGTGGTAAACATTTATTGCATTCTGACCTTTACACAGTACAAGGGTAGAGTGTACAAGAATAAGCTTTCCTTCAACCAAACTACATGGAAGTTTTGGCTGTTTTTAGTCTTTCTGCATTCAACAGCAGTGAGCACAGAAGAGTGGGCGCGTTAGCCCTCCAGTGTACACATCTCTCTATGAATCTGTGTCATAACCTCCATCAGGCTTTCATATTTCCCTCTTCCCTCATCTATCCCAGCATGGAAGCCTTAATATGCATGTCTCCGTACCGACACGCTCTGACTAAATGGCCACATTTGCACATCTTTTTTGCAGCCTATGTCCAATCCCCTCGCTCCGTTAATGCAAGTTAATTTCTTCCTCCAAAATAATACGTTGGCAAATCATTCTAACAAAGTGCTACATCATTTATTGTGAGGACTTCGGTGAACTTCTGTGAAAAATTAATGCCTTTAATTTTGGTTGATGGCAACATCAGTGCAGCTCTGTAAATTGCACTTTAATGAGATTTTGCTACAGGGGATAATCTGCAACTGACAGAAAAAACATCTTGAAAACATCTGTAGACCTATGATTTCACTCTGACGATTTTACCCCCCGTAAATCTCTGAGCAGAAGGATGAGCAGAAAAATGGCCACTTGATAAGTACAACTTTATGATGTAAACTGTTCAAAGTTATGTTCAACTATGAGATATAAACTTAAAATATGTGTAATCACTCGTCTGAATGGCCGAATAGGGCAGGAATCAGAAAAAGGATACAATCTTTAATAAGATGTTTACTAGAAGGGGCTTACTGAAACCTGAGACAGTCAAAATAATATCCATATATATTAACTTGTGTCCACTGTGTCATGCTTAAATAAGCCTAACTCGCAAATCTTCAAGTTAAAAAACATGAGTCTCAGCAAGCACTGTCCGAACGAATCATAAAAGAACAAACATTTACAGTCTGATGTTCAGATTTAAAAGATTGTCAAGGCTGCCGGCCAACTATTGCATCTGGTGATGAAATACAAGACAAATTCCATGAAGATACTAGATCATAAAAAAATGCAGTGCTTCCACCTTTGCAACCAATCTAAAATGAGCCCATCTGAAGCACTGTGGTGTAGTGCTTTCTTCCTTGGGTGTCTTCCCATGCCGTGACTCTTCCAAGGAGACAGATTTGGATGCCGTCCAGCAGAAGTACAGACCAGATCATCTGCAGGCCGAGCTAAGCAAAAATCCCCCCCAAATGGAAACTGACACACTCAATCTCGTCAGCATGGTATTTTTGATGTGTCTTTCTTATGTTACCTGATCTCTTTGCAGCGTCACCAGACTATGTAAATCTCATTTCTTTTTGTTTTTGTTTTCCTCTCTCTCTTTCTGCAGCTTTAACCCCAATGCTCTCCATTCAGTCTAGAGAGGAGTGGCACTGGGAATCAACAAGGTGAAATGTGAATGTCTCATTACTGTTTTACATATGTCCAAAAATTTCCACCTGGTCTCTATTTTCCTCATTCTCTCTTTATTTCCCTGTCTATGTTTGGTCTGACTCTTGCTTGCTCTAGCTGTCATGGAAACAATAGCTTGCCTGAGCTAATTACAGAGCAGACAACAAAATGCAAGGTGGGATGTGGGGAGGAATGCTTGCTCTCATAACGAATGCAAACACCGGATTGGAGGCAAATGATGGAGTCCCACCCTGTCTGATTTGGTCCTGCTTTTTTTTTGGAATTCCTGACATTTATTGGACCATCCTTATTCAATGGCGTAAAGCGCTTAATGTTTTCCATGTGCAACCTCACCACCCTGCAGCGGAGAAAGACATGTTTCCAAATGTTTCATGGTGAGAGTTTGTCTCCTATCAAAGCGGTCACTCAGTTTCCCTGTATACTTCTGATGGAAAACAACACATATTCGAGTGCAACTTTACAATTTGAGAAAAGACAAAATAATCCCTACTGGAGGCTATGGAGGGACTTCAGAGTTTTATTAAACTAACAATAAATGTTGTGTTCAAGGTTCCATGTGGTAGAGCAACCATGTCTTTCAATTCTGTTTTTCCCCAAGAGTGACACAATTAAATCAGCTCCAGTGATTGGTGCTGTGGTCAGTGCCAAGTTGGGATCCCGCTCCCAGCACGGTCCTGGGTCTTCTGCGGTTTGAGCAGACAACTCTTGTCTGGTTGGTGGCCGAGCCACGCTGTCGGGATGGCAGCACCTGTCAGAGCCAGCCACATCATGCCAGCATCTCACTAGGAGCGCCTGAACCCAAAAGAAATGACGGCCTTGTGCTGCATAAATGTGGCATCTCCCCTCACCGCACACACAACCAATATACACTAAGCTCAGCCACTGAGAGCAGTGTGGAAATACAGCACAGTGTGTGTTTGTGTGTGATTGCATGCCTGTGTTGTGCAAGTTGGTTTTGGTCTCTTGCTCTCCCCTCTCAGTCTCTCTCCATCTCTCGCATGATTTCCCTGACTTGGGCTCCCCAGGGGTTAGTCATCTTGGTCATCAGCTCCACTCGCAGGTCAATTGTAGCAGCAAGTGGTCGGCCAAACAATGCAGAAAAAAGGAGGAAAAAGCGTTATAGCCATGATGCACCACTGCGCTCGTATCACCAGCGCATGACAAGATCAGAGCAGAAAGCTGGCCATAAACAAGCCAATGAGTGGTGTGAGAGATTTGCTGAGGCACTTAAAATGGATGAAGAGAATGTGGGGGGAAAATGGAGAAACAGAAACCCGTTATATGCAGTATATTTGCATCAAATGTGCCTCTCTGAATCTTTGAGTGACTGTGGCAGGCTTTTTTTCTAGCTGATCTCCAGTCGGGGAAACGGTCCTGCCGGGGCAAATTAACTGGAGAGCCTTTACACACAGACCCCATAGACTAATGAAGAGGCCCAGAGGATATTTGCAGGGTCATACAAAGGAGGTGGTATAGATGTTGAATGAAAATTAGGCATTAAGCAGGATGCCATGGGTAGCCTCAAACTACTGCAGGCCTTGCTTCTAGGGAACCATAAGAGGATTGCCGTACCATTTTTTATTTAATAAATTTCTTTCAAGAAATGAGATGATTATTCACAGAATATCTGCATGTTTAGCGGAGAAACTGTCATCATCTCTCTTACCCTGCAGACCCACAAAAGAAAAATTAACATTTATTCAGGGCCACAGGACTTTTATTGGCTCCATATGCAGGCTACAAACCCACAGGAAATTTCAATTTGAAGCCACTTAACTTCAACACTATTGCAGTCGTCTCCAACAATGAAGCATTTAGGTTTTAAGTATTAAGAGTGAATCCCAGAATGCCAGTGTCAAACGCCGTGTAACAGTCAAGTGCAGTGGCCACAAGGCATCACTGTGAACGCTGGCATTCAGTGGTGTTTTACAACACTGCTACTTACAAAGGGATTCCAACTGTTGCCCAATATGAGGTAAAATTAAATTAAAAGCACTGTCCGTATATTATGTGCCAAGTCCCACAAGCTGTTGTGAGTCAGAAACCTGTGGTGTAATATTACAGCGATTGTTGAGTTGGAGTATTTGAAGATTATAATATTTAAATCCCATTCTTTTCATCTTTCATCCATATACAATATACTGTTAATACAATCATATGCAGCTACATATCCTTTCAGCTACACCATTCTTTGCAGTTTAGTTTTCAACTTTAGTGTGCTGTGTAGTCATTTTCCAGTGGAGAAATGATTCAATCGTTCATCAGATTTCGGATTTTCTTTTTTTTTTGCTCAGCCAAAAGGAAGCCGCAATTGCAGAATCTGACTATTTGTTTACTTGATGAATTCTATTCCACTGTGTTGTTTGATAAATAAGGAAATACGTCAACGCTTGCACTATGTACAGTAATTAAAGTGAAAAATACTGTCGCAATGTAAATCCTTAATTGGACTCCCAGAGAGATATTGAAAATTTGTCTTTAATAATAGGTGATGACTGGGGACAGAAAAACAAAGCGTGTTGAAATGTGGCTCGTGAAGTTCAATTAATCACAACATAGAAAACAACCAATTTAGCATAGCTCATTCAGGGAATCACCAGGGCCAGGTAATGCACTTTTAATCATCTCACTTCAGCAGAGTAAAATAGAGTGAAGTCTCACACTCTGGGAGGATAATGTTTCTCTGGGTGTTGCAAAATGTTCCATTTTAATAAGACACGATTAATTATTAATTGGTAACAGGTCTGCCACCCTTGGACTACACTTGTGACATTTGTGCTATTTCTTTATGCAGCTAAAAATCTCGTGAGCTGCTTATCTAAATACCTCCATTAACATGTTGGTCAATGAGTACATAAACTGTGTGCTAAAGTATTGGAGCTGGACCTGATTAGCCAGGGTCAATCAAATCATATGTGTAAATTGACCTTGCATTCCACTGCTTTGACGAGTGAAAGCTGTTCACTTGGTAAAACAATCTCCCATCAAAGATAAAAGTTTTCTGGTGTTTACTATTCTCTCATTAACAACGCTCCCAGCCATCTGTGGAGTGCTGCAAACACACCTGCTTCACCCTGGGCTCGTAATGGCTTTTCTCAATGTGCATATGGGTCTCCAACTATCTCAAGGAGAGAGGGCTGTTATAGACCTGTCATTCCAGGATCATCAACCAGACGCACAGCACCTTGTATTCCACTCGCATAATTATGGATATTGTAAAGCATTCAAAATGATCAATTTAGCAGGCTCTGTCACCAGAGGAGTTATTAAGCCACTTTGTGTTGATTTCAATGCTCATAATGTGGTGTATTAAAGCACACCCAACTGCGTGGATTTGGTGCTCTGTTGCAGAACATGGACTGGTATAGCTCGAGGCAGGATACAAGTATGTTTGTAAGTAGAGACATTTTGAGCAATATCCATTTTGTTTGAGACCAAAATCAATAAAGTTTCTGAAACCCTTCCATGCTGCCATCAAAAATTGTCACAATATTCGTATCCTTCTCCTCATTGCATCAATAGGTGAATGACCATCTTAGATTTTTTAAGCTCCGAAAAGTAAAATCTGAAAATGGATTTTTGTCATTATTTACTGCCCATTGGATGGCCCTTAAGAGGTGTAAAAGGTAATGCAGTCATCTAACTGCATGCAGACTCATTTTGAATAACAACTCTTAATAACATTGCCACCTTTGAAGTCTCACACTTTAAACTGAAATGCCTCACGAAAAACCAAAAGCAGTGAACCACATCAGGTGCTGAGATGAATGGACTCCAACAAATGAACTTTGGCAAGACCCCTTTGGATCCTTTGAACTTGCCATAGGGTCTGTTTCTGGTCTGTTAGGGGAGTGTTGTGGTCACTCTGTGGTTTGGTCATCAGGCTTTGGCCCCTCCGCTCCTCTCTGCCAATGTATCCGTTTCCAAATGGGACTGACGCAGGCCTTAGATATACCCTGCTGAGGTCTTCTGAAACCAGAGACCCTTGAAGTGGACGTCTGCCTGTGTCCAGTCTGCTCCAAGAAACCCTGTCAGATCCAAGGACTCTAAATATGGCCTTTTGCATGAAGACATTTTGGACACAGCCTGGTCGTTTGGTTATGTCCCTGCCCCCGGTGCCTAGGCTCTGTCCACACCACCACCTCCACCATGCTAACCACCAGCAGCCTCCTGCAGACCAGGGGGCAGACCACCCTGGGCTGGTCAGCAACCCCTGCTTACACCTGCCATAAAACTTAAAAGCTACAGTCTCATCCCCCAGCTTTGAAGTGTTCAAAGCATAGCTTAGTGACCTTTGATGCGACTTTGGCTGCAACACATGTTTTGCACCCATGTATAAACGTGGGCCACTCAGTAGACAAGGCGGGATTGTTTACCTACATGTGCAAAACGTAAGGGCCAATGCATGGCGACCATGCATGGAGCCACTATTCCCACACGTCAAGTTCCCCATGGTGGGAAACTGACATGAGTCGAGCCGGACACCGCTTTGAGCTAACCTTTTCAGCCACCATGTGTTCAGCATTACTTAAACCACTTTCCCCGTGCTCCGCACTGACCACTAGATCACAGTCGCTCTTAGATATAAGATAAATGCAGCAGCTGGGTCACTTGCCTCTAACATTATATTGGCTATTCTGAGTAAAAGGTAACAAAATACATTTATTTTACAAAATCATAAAATTTGGTACTGACCAAAATGTTTCTTTAACAGAAGTATGAAAGCTGTAATGCCCCGACTACAGGGATCAAATGCGTAGTCAGATTCATAGTCTTGTTAAGTTATTCTTCAATCAGATATTTACCACTCTAAATCAGTCCATGTTAAGTCTTATCTGATCCCACACTGTACACATGCACTGTTAAAAGTAAAAGCCTTGCAGTGAAAAGTTAATGAAAGTAAAAGTATGTGAGTATTTCAGTTTCTGCAATATGTACTTGCAGATACTTGCTGATGTATTAATGTTTAAGGAGCATTGCTCTTCTGTAGATGATTGTGGTGGAGCTACTTTTCACCTAGTATATTCATAAATACTTTTAAAAATGTTTTCTAAACATCAAATGTATCTTTATTTGTGATGCAACTAGTACAAAGATATAGTGCATTAAAGCTTTCCTCTTAACTGTAGTGGATAGAAGTATACAGTGAAATAAAAATACCCAAGTAAAATACTAGTTCCTCCAATGTGTTCTTGATGATAGTACTTGATTAAATGTCTTAGTTACATTTCACGACTGCATTTAACTTTGTTTTTTTTGTTTTGTTTTTATTAATAAAGCATCTTGCAAAATATTTTGATATTCCTAAATGTACTGTTTAAAAAAAAGTATTGGAAGTTGAGCGCCGACAACCAGGTGTTGTACTGGCATTTTATCCCAAAATGTCACAAGACACCCACTGCTCCTTGGTGTACAATACTTGTTGTGTATGAAGGATGCATTGCTTTGACCTAAACAACCAACAGTAAAGTAGCAGTAGCTTCTCCAGCTTTAGACACAATATCCAAATAACACGTGCACATACTACACACAATAATATAAAGCTCTGAAGGAACCATGCTGCGAGATGAGTTATTTTACTTTCAAATATAATGGAAATGATGGTGTTAAAACTATTCTCTTTACTCTTTAAAATAGTAAAGGTTTGTATGTAAGACTTTAGCTTGTTTTGAGTATTTTTACATGATTATATTGCTGTGTTTCCTTAGTTAACGGATGTCAAACAAGCAGGACCAGATTACCAAGCATGTCAAGCGTGTTAAATTATATTCTTAACTCCTAAAAAATGCAGCATGCTCCGCTCCGCTGTGTTCCATAGTTTCCTGGTGTTGTTTTTTTGAGTGCAAGTGTGATGAGTTATAGATGTCTGCTGGCATCTCAAACATGTACACAGTTACAACTATAATCATGTTGACTGTGCACATGTCGAGGATTATAATCTGCCCTCTGCCTCTTCCTCTTTCCTAAATAGCATTGCACCATTCACTGTACATAATAAATAGCTGACTGTTTTACAAGGCATTAAATATTTGACAGAACAGTAAGCTCATAATTGCACAAGACCATGGCTGTGTATAAATGTCAAACAAAGCAGGCTAATATATAGCCTGGCCATGGGGTTTACATGCTTCACATGCTAGTGTCTGAATGACAAGGCTCAAGATGATGTAATTATAACACTAGAGGCTTTATAAGTGCGTGAACCGTCACAGTATGCACAGAGTTGAAATAGCACACGCTTGGGTCTGGAATAACCTGGTAGCAAAACATAGAGTCCCCTTTATTTACGCAACGTGTGCCAGACCTGCTGTGCATAGTCTCAGTACACGTACAATGAATCTCAATTACAGTGCAAATAGTGCTCATAGGATAAGTTGAAACATAATGCTGTTTTTCTGTTCATTCCCTGCACCAGTCCGAGAGGCGGTTCTGCTGATGTCAGTCCTGTCCTGGCTCAATGCAGCCAGAGGAGCTCTGGCCTTCTGCTAACTATAGACTGAGAAATCCCGAGTGCGTTTCTTTTGGCCTCGGGGCGGCTGTGTGGCCCACACAAATGTTGATGAGGATGAAACGCCTCGACTGTGCGGTGTCTGCACTGTGACCTATGGAATGTGCCTTCAAAGAAGATTCTCAGGCTGCGTGGATTTCTCAGAGGATTTCACTCCCATGGCACTGTGTTAAACCAGCGTGTATTCACTTGGGCTTACCCTGCAATTTATTGTAGGCTGTGATAGGGATAGTGCAAAATGAAATGTCATACTTGGTCTGGGCTGCTTTTCATTGCCTTTCTTTGCCCAGCAAGTCGCATGAATCCGTAGTCACTCTTGTCTTTCCTGTTTGTTCCTCCACTCAGTGTTTCCCCGTCACCATTCATGGGACCCAAAGCCTGAAAAGTAGCAGTCATTTAATCAATTTGTTCAATAAATGTTAATTTTCATGCAGTGCATGCTCAATGATGCAAACATGAAGTCAAAGCAACACGAGCAACCAAACCGTGTTGTCCCTCAGCACAAAATGCCCGGACATGGCGAGTATGAGACATCAGTTCCATAACACCAACATCCAAACAGTACGAGGCAGAAGCTGTCAAGTGTGGCTGTCAACACCTCTATTTCAGCAGACATGACAGGCCCTTTAAACCTTGATGGATATAAATCAGGAGGCCATTTTGAAACAACAGGGTCATATTCAATCCTTGTTGAAAGTGTGTGTCCACATAAACCCTGCCAGCATGGGACTCCCATTCTCAACTCTGCCGGGCAACAGTTTCATATTTATTTTAATTCTTCAAATTGTATCCAATAATCTCTCATTACTGTTAATTGAAATGCTTTGCCTTAAAAACAAATTCCTGCTGTTTATGCTTAACTCAGCAAATGTTGTTTTGAGCCTTAAACGCCATAATTAATACATCTTAGATTTGGTAATGACATACAGAAAACATTTGTTCCCAAACTTATAGTTAGTTCCAGTGATAGAGATGACCAAATGGAAAACACAGTAGAAAAAACTAGTAATAGTCATGTAGTAACATATCTGCAAAATCTAATTAGATCCTGTGAATCTGCCAGGCTAAACAGGTGAGCAAACTCTTATTATTATTAAAAGGTGAGGACACAGAGCTTGAGTGGGTTTGTGCAGCCACTCCATCCCTAGTTAGGAAGGGAAATCAAGCACAACAACAAAACTTCAACAACAAAACTTCCGTTCTTTCTCTAAATCTTCCGACCCTCTTTCAGAAATTTCCAGCCCCTTCATTCCTTTCACGCCAATGGGACTTTGCGGAGAGCCTTTGTACTCTACAGATCAGGCTGTGTCCACTACTCCCACTCTTTTCAATGAAGAGTAAGAGGACTGCTAAGGGCTGGAACGACAGTGTTACCCATGCAAGCAGAACATCCCTCTCTTTTTGTGCAGTGGGTTGGTGAGGGGGCAGTGGGAAGGATGCGGTCAGTCTGCTCCGGGATAATAGAGGGCTGGGCAGCTGCCTTTGGCACAACAAAGGGACTAGTCTCCTGCTAGTGCTGTTTACTTTAGTGTTGTTTCTACGCCGCCTGCGTGTCAGACTACCTGAAAGGGCGTATGGATAAAAATGTGCGTAGGCCTTACAAATTGAGACATTTCAGCCACCAGCTTCCCGGTCCTGTCCGGGTTTATTAGAGGCAGAAACAGGAAGTTTATTTCAATCCCAGGTGTGCTGAGGCTTTTTCTAACCACAACATTTCAACATTGTAACTTAATAACAATGCGTCTTAATCCGGGCACAGTCATTGGTGTTAGACGCTTGATCCGTTAATATGAGATGATGGGGAGAAGAACATAGAACCATAGTGCGTAAATCTTCGTGGGAGTGTGGGTCTATTTGTTTCATAATAATTGTTTTTTTTCTTCTTTTATTTGGTTGAACGAACAACGAGTAGAAAAAACATTTTTAAGCATTAACCACCTGCAAATAAATTACTGTAGGCCTTGATCAATGTATTAATTCAAAACTAAGTCTGGCATGATGATAGCTTCACTATAAAGAAACCTGGGTGTAGAGTGTGTTAAGCCACTTTTAGGGACACAGGCTGCAGAAAAAAGGGTCTCCGAACCTTGCCAACACTTAGAAGTCAACATCGTCCATCTTTTCTTCACGCAAAAGGGCTTCTTGAGCCGAGCCTTTGATCCCTTTGATTTGCCCCCTTTCCCTACGCCAGATCTGTTATGCGCTAAAATTCTTTGGTTTTCCATAGAAACGTGTCCTTTCCGCGGGGATATTGATGTTTTTTTCCTCGCAGGGGTTATGATATGGTGAATCAGAATTCCAAAGCCGAGGGACAATACTTGCATTCATGCTTGTTTTTTGTGTGTGCCTTTTGTTGCGTTTTGTCTCGTTGTTCAAATCCTCATTTCTCAAATGAATACAAATATGTATTCTGTGAATGTCTGAGCTCCAGTCACTTCGGATGCTTTTCATACTATTAAAGTCTTTGTCGAAGCAGCAGGTTGCAGCGCCAAGACGCTCCAATGTGAGGACGCAGAGACAAGTCTCTCTCCCTGTCTGTCTCCAAACACAAGAGTTGACTTAACGCCTCTTTGTATTCGGCTTTAGGAACCTCCCTTCATGACAAAGTTTCTGAATTTAATAAGTCAACAAATGTCTTACAGTTTGGAGAAAATATTGATCTTGAATATTTGCTTTCCGCAAACATGTAAATGCAAAAAAATGCTGATTTATGCCGAAGTACATTAGCACCCTATTGTCACCCATGTTTAGCAAATATTCCTTCCCAGACATGGATCCCAGATGCTAACTGGACAAACACTGGGGAGACTCTGCCACATCTCAAAGCTTCAAATTCCTCCAGTTGGGGTATTAAATCGACACCCAGACCTTTCTCAGCCCTCTCCTCCCTCTCCTTTCTGCGGCCTGACATGTCTGATAGACCACGCTTTCTCTCCGCATTGTCGCCCTGTCATCTCAACAATGTACATCTTCGGAACACCAATTCCAGAGGCCTTTGATCTGCAGACCGAAAGGAACAAAGTTATGGAGAGAAGCAGATGATAGAGGTGGACTCGCCCCAGTCCCAGTTGGCAAAAATCAGAAAAACTGAAATTCTGATAATCAATTTGTCTCTCAGATTTTTGCCAACAACCTATATGGGATAAATGCAACATATGCAAGGACTCCCTCTATTGCCATATTTAATGCAAAACATCTAAATCATTTCTAAAAAGCAGCCTAAATGTTGTATTTATTTAATTCTTAAAGAATCATGCAGCTACTGTGTGAGCAAAGACAAAGCCCTGCGCGACACACAATATGTAACTCACTGCTGAGTGCCCCAGCATTATTTCTTTAATAGCTTTTAACGCACACTGTTTCCATATCTTCATATTCTTAAGGAGGTTTAATAAACTGTAGCCTGTAATTATTGTGCAAATATTGCTGAGAAAGTGTGAGGGAGCAGTAACTCAGTTTGCACGTCTTTCTGCAGGCAGAAGGAATCCCACACATCCCCTTTGTGCCCTTAAGGCCATCCAAGCCTACATTTAAAATCTGCCCTAAACATTAATTATGATATTCTGCAAGTCTCGGTGGGAGCTTTTACATTTGATACAGTCTGTGTAATCATTGTTTTCACCCAGTTATCTTTACATCTGAGCCATAATATAATAGCATGCAGAATACTGTAAAGATTGCTTGTCTTTGGAGTAGAACTAAACCCACTGACATATGTTGGAAGGCTGCTGTTGTAGAGCTCAATTACTGTGTGCCATAATATTCCAAATTTATATTTTGACAGCACTGTATCAGTGGGTTATGAAGTGTCATATCACATCCTTGTCTATTTAAGTATTTTGGTGTCATGATTTAAAAGTAAGTGCTTATACATAAGTAAATACATACATAAATACACAAGTTGGAAAATGAATAGTGTTTATACATATTTTACTCAAGTTTACAGCTGTGCATCAGGGACTGTTTTTCTGTATAATTCAAGATTAAGGGGCCTTTAGTTTTGGTAACTTTAAGAACTGTTTCAGTATTTGTAGAATGCCATGAAAGCATGCTTTTGCACCTAGCTGGGACGTGTCAACCTTTATTATTTCAGCAATTGATTTTCAACCCAAATGTTGGATGCGACTCAGTCTTTTACTGCAGTAGCCTACACTACAACCACAAAGATACAAATAAACATCGCATGTACTTGAACATTACATCATGTATATTATGTCAAATCTATGCATCCGTGAGCAAAATCACAACAAAAAACACCAACACCTCGAACAGCAGTGTAGTTATGAGTCATTTGTAGAAGCTTTGTGATGAAAAAAAGAGGACCTCCGCTGTCTCTGTTTTCTATGCCATCTCACACGCTGCCACTCATGATAAATGAACACATTCCTGCTCCCCTATAGGCTGCGAGCAACGCCATCATGTCTCTCTCTCTCTCTACCCCCCCAACCCGTCATAAATTGCAGTCGTTTACTGAATCCGTTAGTATTCCTATCGCTCCCAAGCAACTTTCCCGCAGTTTACTGAGTGAGTGCCGAGAGTAACTGCAACACAGAAATAAAGCTACTGTGAAAACTGACAACTAGAGTGTTACAACGTGTCAAAGGCCTGCTGAAAGGAGGGTCAGACCCACTGGTGCGTGCATCAAAATAACTCCTCTAGTGATGCCACGCATATCTGCGTGCACGTATTTCTCTTTTTGGCTGATTTATTATCATGACTCACATATTCTCGCTCAGTGTAGTCGCGTTATAGCTTACTGTTAAATCCAAGCTCTAACATTTAAAACAATTGATATCGGGATGATTGACAAGCTACATGAATAAAAGTTATGTATTTTTTATGATTTTAGGTTAAATTATTAGATTAACTTTTTCATTTGTAGATGATTAAAACATATATACATGTTTCTACTCTTTATTTATACACTGCACCAGAGTTAATTTAGTTAAGTGGTCACAAAATACTGATTGTGCTTCTAAAGTGTAATCTAACTAGGCCTAAATGTGGCCTGTGGGTGATGTAAATGTATGCTTTTGTTTTTTTTAAGGTTATTTTTATTATTTTTGTAAATAGGACTCCCCCACAAGGCCTATGGAAGATTATGTCTATGGAAAACAAACATGTATTTCTGAATCTGTCATTTATTTTATTTACACCGTTGTTAATTTCTCTTGTGATGACTAGTTCAGCCTAGTACAAATCAGAACCACAGCATAGGATTTAGACCAGTGTTTGTTTACAGTCGACTCATGAGAGAACAATGGCACAAAAAAACCTGGAGGAATCCCTCCGAGAGCTCCGCTGACCCGTATGTCCACCCAGCAGAGGTGTAGGTAGACCTATGCGGTGACACGAATGGTAACAAGTCTATCCCTCCCGCAATATGAAGCATGTGCGTGTAGAAGCCCTTCAGTGCGTTTAAATCACGTTTAGAGCGCACAGAAGCGAGACATTAATCACCTGGAAACCAGTATCCGCCTGTTCGCACACTTTGCACAGTTTTGAAACCGGGCGTGTGAACCATATCTCTGGTATGTTTTTCCTCTTTATCCAAACCTATGTCAGCGTGGTTTTTTTTTATTCGAGCAGATCACCAAACACTTTCCAAACACCTATGAGCCATGGACGTCCTCTCCAGCCCGTCTGACTGCGACCATCCATCCGCTCAATAGGACGTGTCATGGCAGCGCATGTCCCCTCACAAAAGACAATTGTGATTTAGACAAACATTGGGGAAAACATAAAGGCAAAGGTCAAGTCCTCTTTCAGTTCAAGTGTGCTCCGATTCACCTACAACACAACGGGGACAAAGAGTTGCAGCTACCTCCGTTTCTAAAGGGGATGTGATTACCCGCTTCATGGTGGAGGAGGAAGTTTGCTGACTCTCAACCTGATTCAGATGAAATTAAGAGCAAGAGTATTCTCCACAAATCAGCAGCAGGATTCTCTGAGCTCCTTAATGGCAACCCCTCTCCTCACCTCCTCACACACAGAGAGAGAGAGAGAGAGAGAGAGAGAGAGAGAGAGAGAGAGATAGAAGCTTGAATTCCGGATATATATTATTATTTTGCTAATTATCATACCCCCCGAATATTGCATTTTGTATAATTTAAGCATTGGGCCGTGTTTTTTTTGTATTATTATTATTGCAAGTTCAATTATTTCTAGAACAGAGGGATTAGAAGAATAAGTAGTGTTAATTGCGCGGCAGGTATAACGAGCAGGTCTAATCCTTCTTCCCCCCTCTTTGTATTGAGTTTTTGTGAGCTTAATGAGTGGCAGGTAGGGCTGCTTCCTGCTTTCTCACATGCTCAAATAGGCCTCTCACTGCTTGCCGTCCTGGACCCTGGCTGTGTACAGGAAACAATTGATTTTGAGCATAAAGTTAATTATGCCTGGAAATTAGACAGCCTTAACGTTGGGTAAGGACTCAGAGGTGGATTTCCTGACAGCTCTTAACACACTCTCACATCACATATCATTTACGCATGTGCGTTTTACTAAAACTATTTTTACTATATGTGCAATAATGTGAGGGGAGATGACTCTTACCTTGTCTGCTCCTGCACTGGCTGTGCTTATATTTAGCATATGTATATATATATATATTCCTTAGAGTAAAAAAAATAAAAGGTTGCTCTGCCAGTAGGTGACTTTCTCCAGTCCTAATGGAGTATTTGCGGAAATAAAATGGACAAAAAAATCATCTGGGCTTGATTCTGCACTGGTCTGAGTAGTTTCCTAGGCTACACAAATCAGTATTATAACGATAGCCTAAGCTCAATGAATGTCACAGTGGTCGACTTATTATTGAAACCCCCCCCCAAAAAAAATCGTATTGAAACTTTTCCTTTTGATGGACAAGGAGGATAAGCCTCGCATGGCCCCTTCTGCGCTGAAGTAGGAATAATTTAAAAGAAAGTCCTGCTTTGTGCTTCTTTATACAGAATCAAGTGCCTTTAAAGTCTTAAGGCTCTCTAAAGTATAACTGTTTATTTTTTTTTTTTTTACACCGAGTTATCACGTAAACAGTTGTATTATTATTACCATTATGATTATCATCTTTGCAGCTGAAATGAACTGTGCCAATAAAGTTTTCACGGACAGAAAAAGCCCCTGACCTCCCCGAGAGGGACTCTAGTCTACATATGGTTTACACGTCAAATGGAAATTGCCTGCCGCTGTAAGGGGTTTCTTTAATTCTATTACCGGACGTGGGCTCGCTTTGTTTCAATACTGTCGTATCAAAATGATTGACAAAGTAATAAACGCGTCATGCTGCTGCATCTGATTATGTCGCGGCATTTGCATTGGACATTGAGGGGAATATGACAACCTTGACACACTGGGGATTTGCTCTGTCAAATAAACACGTCTCCAAGGATCTATATTGTTGCGGTGACAATACCTCCCATTCATTGAATTTCAAAGAGTTTCAAGTTGGCGTGTATCGTTTTGATCAACTGTATAGTGTGCGGGGATGTGCAGCGTTTGCAAATGCTGGGTCAAAGAAAAAGAAATAATAAGGACGAATGAATACATAAATGCTTGGCCTGAGCATAGGTTAACTTCACACTGGCAACACAGTTCCATAATTAATATCTCTCCCTCCTCTTCCTCTTTCTTCCTTTCAGGTTCAGCCCTTTAAGTGCCTCGTGACGTTGTAGTGGTCACAAAAGCTGCTTGCACTGCGAAACAAATATCCCTTTTAACAAATTGTTCGTTACAGTGTTTTTTTTTCTTTTTAGGAAGTGGAAAATGATCCCACGAGGGGGATTCTTAACTCGTCAAGCTTGCTTCACAAAAAGACTCAAAATACAATAACTTACCTAACTTTTATTTCGATCTGCTTAAAATAATAATAAGAATAATATTTGTAGGTGTTTAGTGCAGTGTAAATCTCGCAGAAAATTGTCACTGCTCTAAAATTCATTTTTTATTAAAATAATCTCACTAACATGTAATACTTTTTATACAGGCTACTGACATTATAGATGGAGGCCATTTATGTCCCATGGCGTGCCCACCTCCAGCAGGTGATCCTGGTGTCGTAACGTGTCAGCGGTGGCCTGACATAAGTATAATAATAGTTAATAGAGCGTGATAGAGAGAATGGTATTAAACCCAACAAAGATGTGTCAAAAGCAAAAGTCTATGTCTTCATTAGCCCGATCTCCAAGGACCGTCAAACATTTCATTAGTTTGTAATTTATGAATGTTTGACAAATATTAAAGAGTATGTAAATATGAGGGGCATAATGTCTTTCCTGCGGGAGATGGCGAAATGACCCAAAGTCTTCGATACTGCTAGATTGATCACGCGCATTATGTTTTTTTCTCAAACTGTGCGTTTGCTTGTCTGTTTGGAACATATTTCCCATCTGACGTGTGAAATAGTGCAGATAAACCAATGGTTCATAATGTTGGCCGCATTTGCATCTCCTAATATGTGTTATTTTGATATATGAAGATATACTGTCGTCTTTATCGAGTGTATAAACGCACTTTTGCCATTATGGCTTGGGTTAAATCAGTAGGAGGGTTTTTGTCCTAAAACGGTCCATTTCCTTGTTTGTGAACCACTTCCAAGAAAAATGGTAATTTTATTTTCATTTCAGCAGCACATGGCTATCTCTAACTTCTCAAGTTACATTTAGTTCACTGCTAAAACTTAAAGCATTCAAGGCCCCTTGAAGAAGTCTGTCTTTAGCAGAATGTTTGGTTAAATTTCGTCGAACCCTAACACACCTGTTCGCTGCTTTTGTCAGGACATTAGTGTCACATGAAACGCCCTCTCAGATCACACAGGGGTCAGCAGAAGATGATGAATTCAAGTTATGATAAATTACTGTACGTCAGATGCACTTAATCTCCAAAGGGCAAATTCTCAAATCCAGAATCCTTCCTTGTGCGTGATGCATAGCCCACTTTTACAAATCTGAAGTTTGCCTACACGAGCCTGTACAGGCTTGAGCTCTCAGTTTTCACATTCGCATTTGTTGGGTTTTGAAATCTTAAATTGACTAATTTTCTTAAGTGTGCAGTCATGTGAAATATTGAGAAATATTTTTCTAAACAACCCACGTTGGAAGAAAACGTGTATACTACTAAAAACAGTACAATACATATTTCACATCCTCTTCATATGCACACGCACACATTGTCTGAATAGACTCCGACATTATTTAGATGTATATGTTTTCTCAAGTGGCAGCAACAAGTTCAGCTGCATATATGTAATTGCTTGCATTAACGAAGGAAGTCATCACAGCTCTCTTACTAACCAGATAGTTCAGACTGCGAGATCAGATGAGAGAAGAGGGGATCTTAGATCAAAAGAGACCAAATAAGCGGGTCGCTGATTCATTCATGCAGCTGCATTGAGACCAAGGCCAACAAGCGTATCATACACTGAAAGGGAGCTGCTATTCAGAGTGCAGGTGTGAAGTATGTGGCACATTCTGCCGTATAACGTGGAGGTTGTTATAAACCCATGTTCGGGCCTATAGGCTACTAGGGGGCTGATTCGCATTGAAGGGAGCCATCTATGGGAGTTAAATAACTTCATTTCCTGAAATCTCTGGGTGACGGTAATCCTAAAACCTGGGGAGTGAGGTGGAGAATGGAGGAAGGGGGGCCGGTGTGTAAGGTCTTACTGGCACTGATTCTCCGGATTGTGACTTATGTGAGGTTTGCCTGCTATATACAAAAGATACCGCAGGGGTGAAGCCTTAAACCTGCCTTAACTCTGCTTGCTCGCTTTTTATATGCGGAATACAGTTAATTTAGCGTTAAAGGTTGTCATAAATCTTTATGACGGAAGCTCGTGGTAGCCTATACATCACATCCATGTGATCTTGTAAATCCCCTCGGAAACTAACCGTGGGATATTATCAGAATAAAAATATTCAATATTCACGAGAAGCTTTATGATTGTACTTAACTTGTGGGTGTGCATGGTTTGCCTTTTTGACCTCACTTGTGCGCACCCGATCAAAGTCTAAGAAATGAAGTGTAATGCCCCTTTATGAAGAAAAACTTAAAAGATGTAAAATAGTGCTGACTTTGGAGATATTTGAAGTCATATATTTTTAATGTATCAAAACTCTATATGTGTATGTATTTATTTACTAAAATAAATAGTAAAAACCAATGCATCTTTTATCTTCGATCCGTGTTTGCACCTCTATTATAACAACTGTGTTCTGCTTTTCCGGTGTGTTTGTGGTGGCTGTATTGCACCTGTCTGTCCTCCTTCTCTTTATTATCTATGCCAATTTCGGCCACTTCATTCCTGATAATTATGACCTGGTTGGTGTTGGAGGTGCTGATGGTTGTGGTGTTGGAGTGTGGGGTGGGCGTGGAGGAAAAAGGGGGGGGGGGGG
>NC_048428.1:14465905-14470502 GCF_013103735.1 Etheostoma cragini | reverse complement strand
CACACACACACACACACACACACACACACACACACACACACACACATACACACACACACACACACACACACACACACCTGTTCTTGATTCTTGACCCTGTAGCTGATATCAGATCAGAGGTGGTCGCTCAGCTGAAAGTGGGGAGCCCCTTGTTAAAGATCCTCTCTTACGGTTCGATCTGCCCGTGGTGTCCGTGTGTCTGCACACCGGGAATTTAACTTTTACGATAAAAGCAAACAGTCATCACATTTAATCTCTGCTGTGGAACAAGCACGCCACTTCACTTAACGCTTTAGACTCAAGTTACTTCTAATTGTACCAGCCTCACTTCTAATTGAAGACAGGGAGTTTATATTTGGTCAAAGTCTTCAATATTTCGGCGTAAAAGTCATTAAACTGTTGCAGAGCGGACGCGCACAGTCCCGCAACACTGGCGCGTGATTTTATTTGCCTTTGTGGCTTCTAAATGAATTCAAGGCCATTTCTTCTTTGATCTGTGCCTGCAGTAAAGATCAAATTCAGAAATACTTTGACTGGAGGGAGAGAAAAAAAACGACACAAGGACCTCATGTTTTAACTCTCGCTTCTTTTTCTAATGAAACAACCCTTTTAATGTCGCCTATCCTTCACTTTCAGCGCTGAATGGAAAATGTTTTTACGCGACTCAGTTAGTTCTTGTCCATTTTGAAGACTGGAACTAAAAGCTTTAGACGGCCCAATAGAGAGCAGCCCAATAGAGAGGAGCTCAACAAATCGGTAACAAAAGGCTTTCCGTGTCATCAACGTCGTTCAGACGACCTAGAAGAATCCCTCTGATATCAACTTCCACTTCAAAGACTCCTACTTTCAATTGAGATCCAACTATCTTGTTGTTGTATTTTCTCCCTTCCTTTTTTTTCTTTACGCACAAGAGCTGGTCACAAAAGAGGCATCATCATCTTCTTCTATTTGGTTGGTTTAGTGTTTATTCTTTTCTTTGAGCTGGGCCTCTTCCACAGAGCAAACTGTCATGCACTTAACCAAACTCTCGAGTCGTAGCTGTGTTGTTTCCACCCACTTCTGCGTTAGTTAAGGCCGGGAGTAAATCGTGCCCACGAGCCAAAAGTTTTTTTCCCCCCTGCGTAAAAGAGCTCTTCTGGTTTCTGCTGAGCTGTACGTTTTCACTCCTCTACATAGGCTACCTATTTCAAACATTTCATTATTTTTTATAAGCTTCTATTCGTAACAATCCACAAATGGTGCTCAAAGTAGAATTAATTAATTTAGAAGTACACATTTAACTGTTTAGTTATCGTGATAGGCAGCCGAGCGTTTATGGTTTACCTATATTTAATATAAGCCTACGTTCGCCTAAAAAATATGATTATGGTCAAATGTATCCATTGGGCAGTTAGGCCCTCTTGCAATGCGAGTCTATTATGGTGTGGGACAACTTCGTTTCAGCGGCTTCTCCTTTGATTGTCGTAAAGTAGGCCCGGAGCAAAAGAATATATTTTTCTTCTTTATACTGCCCTCGTCTGCAATATAAAGGACATAGATTACCGTTTCCTACCCCATGGGAAGCAAATATTACATTCTTTAGAGCGGGCTTTTGAGTCCACGGACTTGGCCCCATATCATTTGAGTTTGACTTGGCTATTGCTATAGAAATCTTAATTCACCATGAGGATTCACCGTCGTGAAAAAAATGGCTCTTTGTACAAAACGCTCTTTGAAGTCTGGATCCGAATATTGTGGCCCTTCATCAAACTCTGCCCCGTCTGCACCAAACCACAGCTCCGCTGAGAAAGTGAGACTTAACACCAGCGAAGCGCTATTAAAATGGGCCCTTGCACCGAGAAGCACTTTAGAAAATAACATATTTAAATGTATTTTAAAGGACCTTTCAGTACTTTTTGTTTCTTTGAGTCTTAGCTGTTTTTATCTGACTGTGAAAGGTAGACGTCGATATAGTAGACGACAGTATTTTTTTTTAATTGTTTTTTACCGAAATATTATCTTTAAAGACATGAAAAAGAAATACATGTTCCCCAGAAAACTTTTAAGATAATTGATACCCGGCTGTAAATTCCATGTAGACCCGAATGGCTCAGTAGAGTTTACACTTTAGTCATACAATATTTATTCAAAAGACTCACAAAATACAAGGCAATTCGGCACGCATTTGGAGTGCCGCTCGATTTCAGATATTACAAAAAAAATATTTTGATGATACAAAATCACAAAATGCCCACTTTGATCAAACATTTATAATTACACGGTCGCATTTCAAATACTGCAGGCGTATGAAACCGTTCATTGTTGACCCTTTACACAAATGGAAAAGAAATGCTGTAAACATAAAACGTTTGTACAAATAACTGCAGTGAGCAACTGCTTGGAGACAGATCCTTACGAAACATCAACACATCGAAACTTACAAAATTTACAAATGTACACTCCCCCCCCCCCCCCCCCCCCCCCCCCCCCCCCACCTAATTGAAACATGCACTTTGGTTCGATAATACAAAAGCATCCAATATCAGATTGAAAAATAAATTAAAAACATATTGAAGTCAAAACTCGAATTTACAAAATAATCCTACAGCAACATGCCTAGCCTACGATAAAGTACCACATAGTCTAACGAATTTACACGACTTTCTCCACAAGTGGACCAGTCAGGGTGGATAGGCACTGAGCCAACCATTTTCAATAGCTGAGGTTTGAAAATATATTATTTTTTATCGTGCCTGGAAATTAGCACATCTTTAAGGTTTGCACGTTTTCCTTCCAATGTGGTTCGAATGCGTCTCTTGGCTCTGGGTGTCTATGTGGTGGCTCATCCTGAAGGGAACCAGTGGGCCTTCACAGGCACACACAGGCACCAAAGCCAAACCATTTTAATAGTTAGGCTTTTGAAAATGTGTTGTCACTTCTGGCACCGTGTTGGCGTCCAATTGGATTAAAATGCATCCCTCGGTTCTGGATTTCTGTAAGGTGGTTCGTCTGTGGGGTCAGGTGTGGAGGGTCCGCTGGGTGGTGTGTGTGCGCCGCTGGCACCTGAACTGTGGCACACGTACCATTCACTTAAATTCGCGGGCTGGGAGGCTCCCACCGGCTCCGACAGGACCGAGGAGCCTCCTGGCTCCCGGCCCAAGTCTGAGGAGGGGGAGACCAGGGACGGGGTGGAGGACTCGTAGCCTGAACTGGGCGGGGGGGACTTGCAGTGCACCTTCATGTGTTTCCTCAGGGAGCTGGGGTGTGTGTAGGACTTATCGCAGCCTCTCACTTTGCAGTTGTAGGGCTTATCGCTGGTGTGGACGTGGGAGTGCTTTTTCCGGTCACTGCTGTTGGCGAAGCGTCTGTCGCAGCCGTCAAACTCACATTTGAAGGGCTTCTCACCTGTTAACAGGGATGGTGACAAAATATAAATCAATGAATTACAGATTTAAAAAAACAATAACAACAACTTGATGACTTGATGTTCACCCTCAGGCATCATGCTATTTATTTAACATATGTATTTATTTTATGAGACCATCTTCCTTCTTCTAGAAGTTTGATAGTACTTGAAACATGTCCCTAATGTTTAAATTTCAATGTCTATAACTTCACTTTATAAGCATACATGGGCATATAAAAAACTAAGCAACAAGTATCCACGTGAATCAAACCAAAAAACAATTTAACTTATACTATAGTTTACATTATATAAGATAAGTTGGTACAATACAGCTAACAGCAACTTTGATTATTTTATTCTTAATTTTACAAATATAATTGTGTAGGCTTTACGTCTATATTTTCTGTTCTGTATTTACAGTAAACACACTTTTTTCCACATGCACTTAAAAAGTGCCTACATGGACATAGCTGCCATGTGTCTCAGTCTGGTGTAAACAAGAGGGCTGAACCCCCACTGTCCTGGGGTCTACACCTGGCGTCTCCATGCATCAAGGCGTAAGTCAAAACAGACAAGCTACGAGCACAGACATAGCAGGCCTAACACCAACTGAAAATAATGATAAATGAAAGTATTGCCTCAGCCAGGCTACACCTATACTGTGTGCAAACGCACCCTGTCTGCTATTTGAATCCTGCAAATGGTTATTGACTGGGTCTAATTTTGCGTCTTAATAAGTATTTCTACCTGATTATGACAAGGCAAAAGGAAGGGGAAAAAAAAGACAATCTGAATAAATTACACGGAAATTATCCACTGCTGATTTTTCTCCTCCGATTAAAGCTTTTGAGAATATGTAATTGCCTCTGTCTAATTACACTTGCGGGTTGAATATCAATTTGACCTTCAGCTGTTGGGTTGAGAGAGCCAATCAAGGATATTAGTGTAGTACAAGAAACTGTCGAGGAACAGACCCCAGGGGCAGCCCCAGTCATAACCACACTTTCACATAGGTTTTAAACATGATACCAAAGACCAGGCCCCTTGGGAGTCAACACACAGAAATAATTTAACAAATTTGTACTTAGGTAATGTGAGCAAATCATATGAATAATACATAGGGTGAAGAAATCGAGCAGAGGGGGAGTGCCATGCAGCCACTGAAGAAAAACGAACATAGTCATTGTAATCATTTACATGTCTGACTCGACA
>NC_048428.1:14395387-14465895 GCF_013103735.1 Etheostoma cragini | reverse complement strand
CCCCTCACTGGATCCACAGCACGCCATTGGGTCACAGATGCAAGCAGCCATATTGTACCGTTACATCTCTTTAAAGTTAAATGATAGCTGTTGTTTGGAGCTGCATTGTACACACACCTCAGTCATTATAGACGCAGTCAGCTCTGCCAACCTGTTGGTGAATTATTTCAGCCGTCTGCACTGGTCAACTTGTTGCTTTGGCTAAAGCCTAAAGAGCTCATCAGTCCAAGAGCAGGCTTATTAATTCACAATGCATGCATGTCATATGACTCTGGAAAATAAAGCTAATACAAGCCTTCAAATACTCTTACACGTAAAAAAACAAAAAACAAACAAAAAAACTACTCCCTTCTCTGTAGCTTTAAGTATCATGATGCAATCCAACCAGGTATTATAATTAATGTTAATTGTTAAAATAAAGGATCACGCTTAAAACAACTAATAAACAAAGCAACAAGTGGCTGAACAAAGAAAAGAAAAACATCACATCAGTCACACTGAATGTGAAGATGCATCTTTCCAACTTTGCTGCCAGTCATGCTGGCATGCACTAAACTACATGGGCAAGAGCTGACGTGGGCCTCATTCTTTGTGCTGTGGTGTAAACAAGAGGTTGGACCGTCAAACGCCTGAGTGAGCTGTACCATAATCCCAAAGATCAACCTTTACAAAACTTGCTAGCACTGGTTCACCTCAAAACAAACATGTGGGCAGTAGCTGTTGCTAATGTGAGCAGCATTGCCCATCAGAGGATATTTTATGTTCATAAATGTAATTAAAAAATCAATCAAAAAATAATGCAAAACATAATTCACTTGTGTCTTGTTTATGTGCGATGCCTGTATTTTAATTTCAACATGCAACTTGATAATTGTATTTGACATATTGTAGTACATTTCTACCACATTCCCTTTTTATGAATATATAGCCACTGACCTGTGTGCGTCCTCTTGTGGATCTTAAGATTCTCGGATCTTGCAAACACTTTTCCACAGCCAGGGAATGGGCATGGAAACGGTTTCTCCCCGGTGTGCACTCGAATGTGATTTACAAGTTTGTACTTGGCTTTAAATGGTTTGCCTTCCCTCGGACACTCTTCCCAAAAGCATATATGGTTCGCTTGCTCAGGTCCTCCAACGTGCTCTACCGTCACATGCGTTACGAGTTCATGCATGGTGCTGTAAGTTTTGGAGCAAAGTTTCTTCGGCGATAGCTCCGGTTCCAGCCACTTGCAAATCAGCTCTTGCTTTATCGGTTGCCTCATGTAACGGAAAAAGGCACCGGCTCCGTGGTGGTGGTGGTGGTGGTGAGCGCTGAGATTCATGTTCAGATTCAGACCACCGTAGCCGTGCAACGGCGAGGCGGAGAACGGATCAGCCCTGGAGCTTGCCACTTGACTCAAATGATCAGACCTAACGTACATTTCTCCAGGTAGTCCTAACCTTATTTGTCCATTCAATCCTTGGCCACCCGGTGATCCGCTAGAAGACTGGTCGTGATGGAGTCCGGAGAAGAGGGTATGGTTCCCAGCGTCAGGATGATGACCATAGTGTCCGGGATAGCTACCTGTTGTTGAGACAAACATTCCGTGGTGAGAGGCTGAACCAGCAGTCTGGTCAGTCAGTACCGGCATGGCTTGAGCTGTCAGATCTCTCCGGATGAGGAAATCCCTACCTGCAGATAAAGCCTGGGCCGTGTGAGACATAGAATACGGGACCGATGTCGCCTGAACCGGGCCAAAAGCTCCCGTTTGACTAGAGACCACTTCACTGTGGCCTGCCATATGATGATTGTGGTGGTGGTGGTGATGGTGGTGGGGATAATGATGGGCTGGGCTGATTTTGAGGGCCGCGGAGTGCCCCATGTGTTCTGGCCCGAATGGACTCGGCCCCAGGCGGGGTTCCGCAGTAATCTCCCCAGGGTGCGAGTGAGCCATTGAGTGTGGATGGCTGCTGAACCCCGGGAAGCCTGTCACGCTCTGAGGGGTATGGTGGTGATGATGGTGATGGTGGTGAGCCCCTGCCAAGTCAACTAATCTCAGCGCCGTGTTCCGTTTGGAAAACGTAGGGTCCATCACGGGGCTTCCAAATGCATCCACGCTCATTACTCCCTAATTTTAGAATAACTTGACAGCAGGCAAAATAATAATGATGATGACAAATATATTTTAATCGCAATGAAAAATAAAGAAAAAAAGACTTTATAAAGTTAAGTCTATCTGCAGACTACATGAAATCCCATTCGGTTGAGAGGCAGCAGCAGGACGCTTTGATACTGAATAGAGATTCATGGTAGGCGCTGCAGCCTGTGGAGCTAAACAATCACCCTGCTCTCTAATTGGTCAGAGCTCAGTGATTGACGTCACCAGTGACAGTTTCCAACGTGAAGAAAAATGTCTTAGTGACAGCAAGCAGCCAGCGCGCATGCGCAGTCCCTCGGGCAACGCTTGAGAAAAATAGATATTATGCAAAGGTTATTGTACAATAAAAGTCTTAAAAGTTGATCCACATAAACAGTCCTCTTCCTTTTGTGGCAGCGAACAAAGGCTGCGCAGCTATGAAATGGCAATTTCTCCACTTTGATTCTGCAATTACAAATCAGACGGCCTCATAAGTGTATGCATATGCCATTATAAAAGTTGTAAGGATCATAAATAATGCAGTGATATCCCCATTTTGCCATGCAACTTATAAAGGACAACTTTACGCACAAATTACGCACAACTTTACCCACGCAAAAGATCGGCGTCAGCGGAGAAAAACTAGTCAACTTAAGTAAATGAAAACTCCACGTGGGAGTTTAAAATAGTCCAGATTGCGCATCTTTTAACGCGCTTTGATAAAAGCCCATATTTATATATCCAATCGTTCGTCCTTCAGCATGAACTACAGTGTTGACTCCGTGCTCTGCTTGGTGGGATCAGTGTGTGAATAGTGCGAGCTGCGGCCATTGTCCCGAGGGGGGGAAATGTAATGGACGGGACCTGTTGTTATGATCCGGGGTAATTTTGCTTTAGACCCGGGACGGCAGCAGATGAGGGTCACAGGAGGTGGTGCCATTGCAGACTTAGGTTCAAAATAAAACGTGTGTCTGTAAGTATCGGTTACTACAATATTATCCTACCAAGTCTATAATATTTAGTGATTATTTTCTGCTTTTTTGTTTGAATGTTTCAAAGTAAGATATTAGTTATGGATCCTAACAACATGTTGTTTAAATTCTGTGTTGACTATTTTTTTGACAATTTTTTCCCCATGGTATTTGTGTGTTTTTTTAAACCTTCGACCGAGAAACAGAGATATTATTAGTATTATTTATTATGAATGTGTAAATATTTGGATGGTACTTTACACGGATTGAAGTCTGCATTAACCGAATAGTAACTTCACAACCAGGGAATTTATAACATGTTTCTGGTATTGTTGTATAATAATGCTCCTACAATCAGAAACTGTGATGACTTATTTGTTTTAAGTTTGATATCTATTGTGTATTGCAACACAAATTGTGTTGCGGAATGCTTAAGATTTTTTTCCTTTTGGGGGTGGAGGGGTGGGTAGTGTTGGTGGTGGGGGTGGGGGGGGGGGGGGGGACTGAACGCTTAATCGTTGTAGTTGCAGACAAAAATAAATTACTTCGAGAATCTTAAAGGTCACATCCAGTGCTAAACACTTCCATGTCAAATATAAAACGTGTTAATGTGGTATTTAACTTCTGCGGTGATCATAAGTAATTTGTGAAGGATTTAAGACTACAGCCTCATTTTATTTGTCACTGTCGCTCCTCAGTCTCCGAGCTTTCACGCACTTTTTAAATTTCGTTGAAGAGAAAATGAACTGGACATACTAGGAACTTTGTTTTTGGATGACCGAATGTGTTGTTTTTAGATGAATCAAACAAAGTCATTAACTGAATATTATGAATGAGGACACTCTTTCACATGGCTAATATATTTTAAAATTGGTTGGTTCTCTGAATTGCCCCGTCAAACGCTGCCAGCGTCACATCCAGCGTTAGAAATTGAGTCAATATTTTAAGACATGACGGATCCAAATGTGTTTATTAAATGACCTTTGCGCGTGGGGTTCATGAGGCTCACAGCTGTAGCCTTCAGAGTCATCACAGCACCAGCGTTATGCTTTGAAGTGCTATTTCTGGTCCAAGTTGTGCATGTACTCACTCTTGGAAAAAATTAAGCAGGGGAGTTGTAAAAGATGACAATCAAAAAAGTTGAATATTGTACAGAGGTCCCATAAAACGCTGCTTGGCTGGCTTAGTTTCTTTCAACGTAAATCCTAAATAACCCCAGGTAGCCATTTTTAATTCTACAGTTAGGGCACTACTTTTAGCATACACGTTAAATATGTTAGAGTCACGAGAATCATGAGTGGCATAGAAACTTTTAAGTGATAATAATTTAAATGCACTTGCAAACCTATGTATAATTTCAACAACTATTTTCTTGACAAACAGCTTCTAATTTAGCCTCTCTTGTTCCAAGTCTGAGTTTTGTGACCTTCAGTCTTGACTCTCTCATTTTTCAGTGATCTTACCGTTTTCCAACTGTTGACAGAGATCCCTCCAAATGTTGCATAGAAGAGTAGTGGGCAACCTAAAACGCCGGATCAAGCTGATGTTGTACTTGTTAAGTTGAGAACAACAAAACTTCTCCTCTTTTCTTGGTCTCCCAAGACTGACTTGGAAAAAGCCTTGCAGAAACTAGCCTAGTAGCCAAGAAGATATTTTAATGGTTAGCGTGGCACGTCTGTATGTGTGGCTTTGAACTCTAGCAGCCGGAGGTTCCTGCAGAGAGCGCCGCAAATCCCACTTGATAACGTCGACAACCCACAACGTTTTACGCACGGGCTATGCATCACTGGCTCGCAAAATATGAGTAAGTTGCACAAGCAGAGCCAAACTGTGACAGATACATTAGGAATACTAGTGGCTCCAAGCTAAATACTGGCCTACAAATATTCAAGGTTGCCTTTATGAACCTGAGCTGCTGGATGATGTGGAAATCTAAAGCACAGATGTTCCACTGGTGTGAGCTCCAGTGGACGCAGAAACGTTGTATTTAAGGGAGACAGAACTAAAGCACACAGAGTCCTCACAATAGTCTGACAACAAAACGTCCGATTGATTCTCTTGCAGGGACAGGGATAAGTTGATAATAACAGACCTTTAAAGAGAGTGGTGACATTGGGAAGACTTCATATCAAACCTCAAGGATTCCCATGGGGGTTTCTAAGGATAGATGTAAAACTCGAATCACCATACCTGTCCGTGACAGGCGTAATGACGGTCCACCTTTGAATGCCATAAAGGATGTTTACATCCTGGAAGTCCATAGTGGCAATAAATTACTTTAATACATAATTAATTCTTCAGGCTTTGTCTTTGTTTATGTATCAAGCTCATGCCAATCGTCATACTGACAGATAGATAGATTGATTGATTGATTCTACAAAAGCGAAACCAATTACCCCACCAAAGGGTTTTGCTTGTTAATCTAATAGCCCCAGGTCAACAAAGACAATGTGGCACATTTGCTTTCCATGCAGTATGTGGCTGCAAAACGTGCTTTGACTTTCTACAAGGCCAGTTTTTATCTTGTGTTTCTCAACTTTTGTTTTTTGCAGTTATTCAGCCTTTTCACCAAATCCACAGTCAGCAATCTCCCAATATCTGGGATTGATGATGCAAAGAGGCCAATAGAAGTGTGGGCCCTGCATCGTGGATTGTTATTTGGTGAGTGGATGTTATTTGGGTGGAAAGGGGCTCCGCCAATGAGTGCTTAGCTCCGGGGTCACATGACTACCCCCTCCTCTCCCATTCATCAGGGCTGGACTGTGTTGTCTTTTCAATTCATTTATCTGCAGGAATGATTGCGACTATCAGTCTAGAGCTCACCGCCTGACTGAGGAGGTGAAAGTTGCGCCACAGGAAGATAAACCGCAAAAGACAATATTGCATGTATACATGATTTTGCGTGTGCATCGGATGTGCATCGGTATAGGGGAATTCCTCGCGTCTTAAAAAAAGTAAACAGAAAATCGGTGGATTTGAGAGTTTGCTCAGTCGAGTGAGGTCCAAGAGACATAGAGAGGGGGAGGAAGAATATCTGCGTGCTTTTTTGATTTCTGCTCTCAGTCGTCTCGGCGAGTCTAGACTGAAGATGCTCTTGGACGCAGGACCGCAGTATCCCACCATAGGAGTCACTACTTTCGGCTCCTCGCGGCATCACTCAACAGGCGAAGTCACAGAGAGAGAAGTGGCTTTGGGGATAAATCCGTTCGCCGATGGGATGGGCGCTTTCAAAATAAACCACAGCTCCCACGATATTGGCTCCGGACAAACGGCGTTTTCCTCCCAGGCGCCCGGCTACGCAGCAGCCGCCCTGGGACACCATCACCACCCGACCCATGTTGGCTCTTACTCCACAGCGGCTTTCAACTCCACCAGGGACTTTCTCTTCAGAAATCGGGGATTCGGGGACGCCACCGGGGCGCAACACAGTTTGTTCGCGTCCGGAAGTTTCGCAGGGCCACATGGACACTCAGATGCAGCGGGGCACCTGCTCTTCCCAGGGCTCCACGAGCAAGCGGCGAGCCATGCTTCTTCTAACGTGGTCAACAGCCAGATGCGGCTGGGCTTCTCGGGGGACATGTACGGACGGGCCGACCAGTACGGCCACGTTTCAAGCCCACGGTCCGATCACTATGCTTCGACCCAGCTGCACGGCTATGGCCCCATGAACATGAATATGGCCGCACATCACGGAGCAGGGGCCTTCTTTCGCTACATGAGGCAGCCGATCAAACAAGAGCTCATCTGCAAGTGGATCGAGCCGGAGCAGCTGACAAATCCCAAAAAGTCGTGCAACAAAACTTTTAGCACGATGCACGAGCTTGTGACCCATCTGACTGTGGAGCATGTGGGGGGACCAGAACAGACCAACCACATCTGCTTCTGGGAGGAATGCGCCAGAGAAGGAAAACCATTCAAAGCCAAATACAAACTTGTAAATCATATCAGAGTACACACCGGTGAAAAGCCCTTTCCGTGTCCGTTCCCCGGCTGTGGCAAAGTATTTGCTCGCTCGGAAAATCTAAAAATTCACAAAAGGACTCACACCGGTAAGATCCGCTCATATTACCCGCTTTTTTACTGCCAAATCCATGTTGACAAATTCCAATCCAAAATATGCATGCGATCCGGGTTATTATTATTTAAGCAGCTGGAGTCCATCACTGGCTTGTGATTCAGTGCAGTTGTCAACAGAAAATATTTCATGTTGTTTTTAAAGTCTTGTTATTATGTGTTAATCGTCATACTTGTGATACATATTTAAATGTGGTTAAATTAATTAATCCTTGAGCCTAAATGGCTTTAGCCAAATTAATTCGTGGTGCATGAGTAAGTCGAGTTGTCTGTCTGTCCAATTTAAAAGGTTGCCTTTTTGCTCTTTTACTATTATTGCCTTAGTCTGTTTCCACACGTTAAACATCTTTATAATAAATTGATGTAAAATTTTGAAATCCAGTGTTAAACATTGTATTTATATTTTCTCTATGTAGGTGAGAAGCCTTTTAAGTGTGAGTTTGAAGGCTGCGACAGGCGATTTGCAAACAGCAGTGACCGCAAGAAACACATGCACGTCCACACGTCGGACAAGCCCTATCTCTGCAAAATGTGCGACAAGTCATACACACATCCCAGCTCCCTCCGAAAACACATGAAGGTAAAACCCCGATGGCTTTCATTTTCATTGCAGCTTTTTTTTTGACAAAATAACAAAATGTTATAACAGCTTAAAGATGTTTTTTGCAACTTGGAAATGAGAATAACAACCTTTCTGTTGTGTAATATTTAGAGAAGAGTTCCCAGCTTTTTGTTTTTACAGAAACAGAGAAACATAATTCGCCTTGACACTTTCTTTCTTTTTTGTCCTTTCAACCGACAAATCAGATTAAGATCTTAATGAGAATAACAATGTTGTGGGTATGGTTTTTGCAGATGTTCAAAGCAGTTTTGATTTATTTTTGATTCATTGCTTGTCTTGTATTTACACCAAAAAAACAAACAAACTCGAGACAAAACAGCCTTTGCAGGATGCTTTTTTTTAACATTTGTCTTATTGTTGAAGGTCCACGAATCCACCAATCCAGCACCGCAGCCATCTCCAGCGGCCAGTTCAGGCTACGAGTCGTCCACACCTCCCACTATAGTATCCCCGTCCACAGAGAACCAGAGCAGCAGCTCCATATCACCAGCAGCCTCAGCAGTACACCACACAACCAGCCACAGCACGCTGTCGTCAAATTTCAATGAATGGTACGTGTAAATATTTTTGGGGAGAAAGAGACTTTGCAGAATTAAAAAAAAAAAAATAAAAAATCCTGCTTGGAATCAAAGACTTTATAAAGTCAGCCAGTGAAACACGGACTGAGAAAACACGGGAGGCCCAAACTTTCAATTAAAGGCTGTCTTTATGTCAATGTAAGAGAATGCATGGACAAAAAGGAGGCAAGGACAGCCACCGAGTTAAACTTTTTTCCTTCAGTATTTCTTTGAGTTTTTTATTTTTACTGAGAGACTGCTCAGAAGAGATCTCAAAAAAGCATGCTATCTCCGGGTAGAGGCCTGAATTTTGTACATAAGGATTTCACCAAGTTGGGAAAAAAATGTAATATTTTATTTTGTAAATAGTTCTATCACAGTTTAAGGGAATTTGTGAAAATGTGGTCCCTAGATATATGGAAAAACGAGATGGTTTTAAGAATATTGCGATGAATAGACTTCATTGAAAAGAATGTTATAGTTGTGAACCAAATGTGAATTATTCAGTATTACTACAGTCTACACGTCGACCTAACCGACTTAGTATTAATGTGCTTTTGTAGCCTATTCAGTGCAACATTTTCGTCCAAGGTCCAGTTTGAGTAGCACAGTATCATTGTTGTTATTTAATGTCATGTCGATAAATCGTGTAGTGAAAGCCTGAAATTCCGTGTCAATCTGTTTATGTACGTGATAAATATAAAATCTCTGTCAATTGCTTTGTCTGAAAGGAAGTATTATTACATGTAAGTAGCTCAATTTTCCATATTTATCCGCATGTAAAGGACCGGTAACATGTTAGAAATGATCGGTATTTATGGAGAAATGCGCTCGTATGTAAAATTTAGTTTACAAAACAATGTTTGGATACATTTCGTACTATATTAAAGGATTAAAAAATACAATAATGCTATGCGTTGGAGGTTATTGGTTTCATTGGTGCTTGAGGTTGATCTCAACATGGGTGCTGTGTGAAACTAATGGATTCTTTTTCTATAGGCTGCATCAAAAATATAATAATTACCTGCATGCATACTTCTTTCCAGCGTAATAATGCATTTATTACGTTTTGATGAAATAGTTATTGCACGTTTAGTGGACAAATCATTTTAACTCTTTACTGTGTGTGTGTGTGTGTGTGTGTTCGTGTGTTTGTGTGTGTGTGTGTCTGTCTCTGTGTGTCTGTATGTGCATGCTTGCTTTTGCAAGTCTGTGTGTGTGTATGTGTGTGTGTGTCTGTTTTCGAGGCAACATTTCATTTAAAGCTTAAGGTTGTGTTTTAAACGCAGTCACAACTTCCCTGCCAGTCAATAATAAGTAAATTCACTCCCCCCTTCTGCATCTTCTGTTTATCCAAAATTAACATCCAGCACTTTGCCCTCCAGTAATGTGCAAATTAAATCGATTAATCACGGCGGTTGTTCCTCAGTGTAAACCGGGATAGTTTGAGTCACTTAATTGTTCGGGAATCTAATTTTCGGATCTAATTTATTTTCTTTGCCGCGTTTGTTGGATTTCATTTGGGGAGAGCTGAGGAGTCAATGTGGCCCCCTCATTGTTCCTGGCTGCAGCTTGCTTGACCGCCCCATTAGGCAGAGATCACATCAGCAGCCGCAGTGATCATGGTTAACACTGCCAGTGTGCATGGAGCCACGATCTGTCAGTCTGCAGCTTTGTCAAAACTGCTGCACACACCCGAAAAGAACCAAACAGCCAGTTTAATCGTAACAACAACAAAAAATCCATACGCACAACAGCACTAGAAGTGTGTATTTGTGTGTCCGTGTCCGTGTCCGTGTATGCGCGCGCGTGCTTTCCCGTTTACATCAGCAGCCAAAATGATAAGAAAAAAAAAATATCCACCATCTTAGATGATTTGCTGAAATATATTGAAATGTATTCATATTTTCTTTTCACGGACTATTACATTTGGAGATAAATGAAGGATGGTAATAAAATGACTTTTTCGACTCTATTTAACACTATCTATCTAGGTTCCAGTGCTGATGCTTCACAGATGCACTGCTGTAGAAAAAGACGCGTTTGAGAAAGTCACTTTGCAGCTTTATAGAAAAATGCTCGCATGTAACTGGAAATATAAATAGTTTAGAGTGGATGTGTTCAAACTATCTCATGTGGTTACTAGGCTGGTGGGATGTTCCACGCGCGCCATATTTAAAATGTAAATTTGCTACCAGATTGACAGAAGTGAGCTAAAATCTGTTTATTCATCATTTGAACTTGAGAAAACCCTTTTAAATGTAAACAATTCTGTTTTAGGGTCCAGATTGATAATGGTTGGAATACTTCCATGGGATGTATTTGAGTTTTGTTTGGATTGGTGGTTATATTTGCATAATTATGGACTTGAATTCATAGTTTATACTCTTTTTTTTATTTCCCTGTGTATTTTTGACTGAAGAGAAACTACAACCTTTTAGTCCTAACCATGCCAGACGCTGCTCCTTTTAACGCGCCAATATGACAGAATTCGATGCACGAACCTTAAATGTGCTGTTTAATTTCCACTCCATGCCTCTGTCGTATTACTTTACACTGAGCCTACCCACGGTATCGATGTAACACGACAGGCTGCAGCGCGACTCCTATCCCACTGCCTTTAGAGCTCGTGCGACTCCAGATCAAATAGGAGCGCAGGGAAAACATCCACTTTAAATGTATTTACGCTCAAGTCTTGATACGACAAACACTCAGATATCGGGAGAGCGCAGGCGCCGGCATCATGAATATTTATCACCAGCACTTGTGGCCAGTAAACCGAGCCTGACGTTTGTGTTACCAGTAGACACTCTGCAGTTTAGCTTTAAATGTCATACATAATGTGGTTCAGCCTTTCACTTCATGTTGTTTTTACACGTCTGAAAGTCAGAATTGTGTGTTTTATCTACACATGACATTCATAGGCTAAATCCAAACTGAAGAATACTGGCAAAGTGTAAAATGTAAAGGCTGTTTGTAATGGGAAGTGGTTGCCTTTTAGTAACTTCTGGTTCCTCTTTATGCCATTTGGATCAAATTTGGCATTTTTTTGGAGAGACAAATGGAAGATGACTGTTACTGTTTTTAAACTTTATATGTGCAGATAAATGCAACTTTTGGAGAGACTTTGTGCAGCCACTGACACGCGGAGCATAGCCTAGCCCAATAGAAGGAAGCTATAATCCGTTCAGCAGTTGAGTCTAACTATTGGGGGGTTCCGGCAAAATGCTCCTTTACACAAGAGAAAGGGACATGTGATATCTATTTTTTACCAGCTTCAAAGTTTCAAACGCACCAAGTTGCAAATCATGGAATATCTTGCAAAAAACAGTATCCTCCAGCCTCCATCTGCAGAGCTTAAGAGAACTAATACAAAAAAGGTCAAATTCAAGTCAAGGCCTCTTTAGTTTATTGGCATGCAGACATTTCAGAAACCCTGTCGTATTTGCAGCCATAAAACGATTTAATTGCCAGACTGTGTGTAATGGAGCAATCCATCCCACAGTGCACGTCGAAGTTTGCATATAAAAATAATCCAGACATTGATTTTTACAGAAAATGATTTAAAATCTTCAGTAAAGGACTGGAGTGGTTATTTTGTTCTTTATACGTTTGGAAACGTTTTTATTTTTTTCATTTTTTGTTGTTGTTGGCCTAAGCAAGAAGACCAACAGCAAAGATAGAACAATGAAACATGTAGTCATGTAATTGATTACTGAATTAAAAACAAAAACAATGTGTCAATGTCCCACCATGCCATTTAAATTAAATCTCCTATACCCCAACATCAAACTATCCGATAAAAAAGTTATATAATACTATTAGCACATAATCCATTATGTAAACTATTTCTTTAAATCTTTGTTATTGTTCAAACCACAGCTCGAACATGTATATTTGAGTCGGTCAACATCTCTGCTGTATCTGCGGAATAGGGTTTATCCATCTTTAGAAATAAAATGTCAACACTATTGTAAAGGGACATAAGACACATTATATGTTTTTCATGTCTTATTTCCTTATGATAATCCTGACAGGAGATCGTATAGTTCACAGTTCTTTTTACTTAACCACATCACTGATTGGGACATTAATCTCCGCTTTGCCACTGCAGTCCCACTGCCGGTTTGGAGAGGGCTCGTTATAGTGAAACATAGGCTCTCGGTGACCCCCGTTGCATCAGTTCTGGTCTCTGACATGCTATTAAGTTTAGACCGTGCAGGAGATTTGTGGAGGCGCTGACACGGTGTTGTCGCGTCCCCTTTGACGTGTCGCTAAATGAGGCCACTCCAATTAGCTCTGTGCGACAGGGTGAGACTGCTGCACACCTCTGCTCTGCAGAACGGGAAACAGTCGCTGTCTGAGCCCTGTTTAGTCGTTGGGATGTCGAGTGAACGTGCAGCGACGTCATGACACACGCCTGAGCTTTGAGTTTTGGTGGTGAAATGTCTTGCTTAAGGGCACTTCGGCTGTAGCGTCTCAGGGAGGCTGAAGCGGCACTTAAATCCAGGAAACGGAACCTGCAACCCAGGAGCGTCCGGTTCCAAAATCTCGCTTATTAACCCTTTTGCAGCCACCTTCCCAGTCAGTTAAAGGACCAATCCGTAATATGTATATATATTTTTTTAATTAGTTAAACAAATTGACTTATTTATGAATTATGAAAACTTTTCTGTGTTTCTCTTAATTTGAAATACAGATAACGTTCATTTGTGTTTACAAGCATTCAAACATTAGAAATCGTGACTAACTTAAATATAGCTGTTAGTTTGTGTATTTTGAGACTTGTCAATGAAATAAAGAGTAAGGACATTCTTGTTGTTTCTAATTGTGCAAATAGAGCCACAGCCTTTTGTTTACATTGCAGTTTTAATAAATTCATTAGCCGGTATGAAATCAGCACACGCTTTTCTTTCATGTGTTAAAAAAAGCAGCATTGCCTACATATGGTGTGTTAATGCGCTGTTCAATGGAGAGGTCTTCTCTGTTACAGAGCAGCTTGTCAACATCTGCTTATCGGATGAGTCTAATGACTTCTTATTTCGCAATGAGGATGACCAAACAAAGACAATGACTGACAGATTTCTATTGATCCATTCCATCATCGCAGTGTTTTTGTCAATGTGCATCATGAGGTGGCCCTGAGGGAAACATGGCTGAAACTATATGACCTCCTCATTTAAAGTGACATTAAGCCTGATGCAAACTGATCCTTGGGTTTCGTCCTGTTGCCTGCCTTGTATTCCCTTCAATTTAACAATGACTCCCAATTAACCTATTTACTATTGTTCTGTTTATATGGCATATGGTGTTTTAAATTAGTAGCCGGCCCAAATTATTTCTCACTGCTGGCATATTGCTCATCTACGAAGCTTACATCCTCAGTCATCCCCACTTTTACAAAAGCAGGAATTTCACAAACTAATGAAACAAACTGGTTAAGACAAGAGTGTGTTTTTTTAAGTAACTCCCCTAACCAATCAATTGCATCAGTTTTCTTCTAATTCAATTTTTCTTTTCTTTACCACTCTAGTCTGTGCTCAGGGTGGTTTCTGGTTTCTAGGTTTAGGTTAGGGTTGACAGATGAAAGTGCATCTCTTACCTCCAAACTTTGCTGTTACAAATGGACGTCAAAGATATACAAACATATTCTTAAACTTGGAGTCAGCCGTTAAAATATGAAACATCCAGCAGTAGTTGTACATGATAACACTATGTCAACAAATGTAACAAACTCACTAGCCTTTACACAACCACTTTGTGTTTATGTTGCCTCGTTGTTGTTTTCTTGGTGGGTTGCTGCCGAAAGCCTTCAAATATTTATCAGAGACAAGAGGCAATAAATACCAGTCGTTTTTCTTGTCTGGTGTTTTAAGTGGAGATATTTGAACTAGAAATAGATTTTTTTATTTTTTTCCTCAGAAGTATATCCTATAAGGGGAAAAAATGTGTGCAATAAAACAAACTGGAATGTGATTTCCCCTGGTTAACTGACTCGTGCATGCAGAATTGCAGCAACTACTGTTACTATCCACACTTTCCTTTTCTGCATTTGGTGCTTTGTAATTGTTTTTGGCTCACTGTTGATCATGGATTTACATACATCATTATTCCATCCATCCATCAGTCGAGTCCAGTGCACACTAAAGTTGTCTGTGTGTGCATTCCTATTCCTTATTACTGAAGTGTTTACAAAATGGAATAAAATCCTAAATCCTGTAAAATGTTACATCTCAAAGAGCATGTTGATGTATAGAAACACATCTTCTCACTGACACGTCATCTCTGATTATTTTCCTTGACCTTATCAAAGAAAAAAGAAAGCATTGTGCCATCTTAGATACAGTGGGTATCAACATTATTGCATTTAGCAGAAAATCAAATCAACATTAGAGCAGTGAAACACACTGACTGATGCAACGCTTCAATCATTTCTGATATGTTCCACCTCTCTGCAGTGCATTCATTTGTAATTATACTGGTATCTCAGAAAGAGAGTGATTAAAAGTCAAATTTGGCAAACAAAACGTGGTATGTGAGGTATCACCATAACAGCGTGCTTGGCGTTGGATATCTCTCACCAGCTGCATCATCAGGACACAAGTGGAAATACAACTTGACTGGTGATGGAAGCCAAGAAAGATCTGGAAGCTGAATGTGTCTCTGTGTTTGCGTATGTGTCTTTGTATGACTGTGCACCTCAAGTGTTGAAGTCAAGCAGGCGAAGAATATAAGCTACCTAATGTTGCCAGAGGATAGATCTGGGAGTCTAAGAAGGAATATGGCTCATTACAGAAAAAAGAAAACGAGAAACTTCATTGAGTACAAACATAGGCATCATTTATGGGGGGATTGGGGGGGTAAATGAACAATAGTAACTGTTTCAAAAGACATTTGCACCATCAATTGATGCAGAAAAATTCACAATTTAAAAATTTAATTTCCTGAGGAGACCCCAAGACCCCAAAACCCACCAAATGGGTCCCCCTAGCAATGAAACAGACTGCCGCGCAAGATAGGTGGAGATCTCAACCCAAAGTTACGCCCTTGGGTACAACCGTGTATGAGCAGTAGTGTGTCAAAATGATATGTCGTGTTTAACTGAATTAATAATGATAAGCTAAGAGACATATACCAAACCGTACTCAACAATTCCCGTGTTCCTGTGTGCAGCAGCTGCTTCTCTGTGTATGTCGTCCTTCGATTTTATGTCTCTGACTCCTTGATATCACACTTAACTGACTCAACGTGGTGTAGGTGAGAATAGATCAAAATCTGTGATGTAACAGTCACTTCCAGAAGCTGCAGTGACCTCTATGCTCCGTTGACAAGGATGTGAAGTAAGTGTGTGAAGGCACCTCTCTAACAATATTAAATACATACCAAGGCTTTTAAAATTGTTTTAGGCCAAGTTTAAAGTGCAGAGAGGTGAGACGCTGGCAACCCGTGACTGCTCGGCTTCTTGTAAACATGCATGGTAGTAATAAACAATATGCCAACATTCTAATAAGTGAGGAGGAGGTTGAGAAAAGGGCTATTTTAATAAATGTCAAACACGCACCCCAAGCTGAAAGGTCATGTGTTAACGTCGTGATGCTACATTTGCTTACATTTTCATGACTAAAGGTGTAAGGGATCTCTGTTATAATCTTTTTCCATATTCTAACAGATCATATTTTTCAGCATGGATAGTGCATCATTCCATGTAAACATCCCAACAGATGATGTTGGGATGTCTGACGGTGCCAGATGGACAACAGAAATCCATCTATTCTAACTGAGCGACCAACCTTTTGACAGTTTCAACTGTGATAATTCAATTTGTTTGCTGATAATAATTCCTAAATAAAATGTCACACATTTCCAACATTATAGGGAACGTGTTTCCCATTAATTCCTATTTCATGTTGCTCACTCATGGTTTGATTGATTGTGATTGGCCCAAATTTGCTTGGTCCAGGTGTTTGCCGTTTATTATTTTCCACCCCTTTCAATTAATCACTAATTGGTGTTTCCACCTGCACTGGAAATTATCCCACAAATGGGGCCAAAAACCTCACACTGCACCGTTTTGAGGAAAATGTATTGAAATGTTAATCATTAAATTGCCAGGATTTTTGGCTTTATGAAATATAACATATCCAAAACTATAAGACATTTTCTTGACTGCACACGGACAGCGCCTGCATTTGGTTGGTCATTGTTGCTTGCACAGCATGAACATAGTCAGTGTTTGAGGATTTTGAAAATAATGAAAAAAATGTCCAGAGCTTATTTCAGTGCTTGCCATGTCAGGGGATAATGTCTTGATTGAGGTCAGGTCACTGTGTAGGACATGACATGATATTTAATGTCAGCATATGAAAATACTTTATTGTCAGAGCGGAATGTGTTTAAATAATGTTGCATTAATAAAGACTTTTTAACTACAAAATGTGTAACAAAGTCCGTTTGTTTATGATAAATCATTCTGAATTTCTCTGAAACATTCACTTGGTACCAAAAGTAATCAAACTCAAGATGTTTTTTTTTTTCTAAGAACATGCAGTGCTTGAACACTATGCAGAGTTGTGCTTTACTGAGATCTCATAAAACCACTGTACTCCATTGAAAGGGCAAGTAAAATGTTAGCACTCACAAAAGGTCAAGTCTCTCCAGAAGATCAAGTTCTGAGAACCAAGAAGGCTTTAACCGACAAATAACATCAAAACTCGGCAAAGAAAAATAAAAAAATTTTGGAATGAAGACTTAAATCTAGATGAAAGTGTTTCTGGAATGGCATTATACAACTGACTGCAAAGCCACATCAGAACATCAACGTTACTGCTGCACATGTTGCACTGGTGGTTTATGGCTTACTGGGAACTTGTCTGCAGCTTTTGCAACTTACAAACTAATGTTGAAACTCTGCATGCACCGCGAGATGGATCTTCTATTGCAACTAGTATCTTAGTGCTGTGATTATAACTATTACACATCATATATTGATACTTAATTATAATTTCAATCCACTGAATAATCGGTCTGTTTACATAGCAAATAGCAGGACTAGTGTTTAAGTGTCATATGACTTGTTGTGACTACTTTCGTCTTTATAAAGATATGACAGCCCCCTGCCCTGCCTCCACTCAGCTATTTGGTACAAAGCCATGCGCAGCAGTGGTTTGTGTCTAATGGACAAGTGTTGATAAGTCCTTAAAAAGAGCATCCAGCTGAACTTCTCGCTAAAGGTTGTTTCCAAACTTATGCGACAGAAGAACCCATCTGTCACTGCTTCACAGAAATCTGCAGCCCCCGTCATCGAGCAGATAAATGGAGGCATGTTGCTACCTAATGGCGAGTGGAATGATTGTTTGAAAGCAGCAATGCCTGCAAATCGTTTTAATATATATATATATATATATATATATATGTGTACTCCAGTTTTTTGTATTTTCTGGCATGTAATGAAATAATTGACTGAGACAGACTGAGATGTTATATCAGAGTTAAACATCAGATTTAAATGTATTGGAGCTTGCACAAAGTTGAATCCATTTAGATTTTGTAATTATAATTTTGGTTTCGAGTTTAATTAGCTAATCCTTGGCTTGTTCTTTTCACACAATCTTGTTGGTCCTGTACATTACCTTCCAGTGCTTTCGTAACTCAACTTTCCTTCCTCGGTTATCCTAAATGTATTCAAGTCATAACACTCTGTGACATTAGGTTTCGAACTGACATGTGAAGCAAAGAGTGAACACAAAAAGCCACCCTCTTCTTCTTTGTTTCATACAGGAAAAGAGATTAAATCAGGATTAGAGTACATAGAAACATATCTTTAAAATAGTATTAGCATCAAGCACTGTGAGTTAATTATAACCAAAGGGAGTGTGGGAGGGATTAGCGATATGATCCCTAGCATTGTTAAACCAAACGGTGACATACTGTAAGGTTTGAACAGTTTATCCCACTGGGTTATAGGTCGATTCTCTACACAAGTGCACTGCAGCCTTTGTTCTCAGAGCCTTTAAGAGTAGACAACGCATACCTGCTTATGTGTATTACAGGAGTTGTATTAATATATCAGGATGGTGCTTTTTGTCTGAGCTTTCTTCTTGAAAATCAACTTTCCTAATGTCTAATGTTTTGAAATACACATTGTAAAATAAGATATATGAATGCTACATCAGGACCATTTAAGGTTTTTATATACATGCCTATTTTTGGGAGGCCTTGATTTGAGCCTTTGACTGATATGTTATTGACTCAACAAATTCAAAGTTACAACACTTGGTGGCTTTCAGCTGCTTCTGCTACAACCCAACCTCATGGCCATGTGTCGCATTTCCATAAATCACTCATTCCTGACACTTTTGCTGATGGCGTTTGAGTAAAACAAAAATCGAACATCAATTCTTTTTTTTTCTTCCACACTTATGTTTCAAACAAAAACAAAATCCAAAGTTTAAAACTATCATTTTTTCCTCTTCTTTTGCAATTAAGTTCATTGAAGTTGATGATTGTTGCATGTGCAGATGGTTTTGGAGACGCATCAATCTCTGTCAGTGGTGTAATAATGCAGACATTCCATACTGGGACACTTCATGAGCAGAGGAGGCACATGAGAGGGGGAGTTTCCTAAATCAAATAAAGGCTTGTGTTCTGGCTGAAGTCTGAGAAGCAGCACCCCAGTGAGGATGCAGTTGGAATGAAATTATACGCAGCCCCCTGGTTACACTGTCTGCATTTTTATACGTTAAAGTTACAGAAACGTTATTACGGTTTATCAAATGAAGTTCAAATGTAACATGCAATAAAACTTTAATCTCTGTGATGTGGTAGTCTGAACCTAGTTGCTTTAATAATTTGAATCATAATGTGTTTAGAAAATCATTGCAATTTAATGTTAAGGTGTTAGTATTGCATAAAAGACTTTGTGTATTGGTCGGACCTTTGCCTGCGCAAATGGAAGGATTTCAAATGAATGCTTCTGCTAATGCTTATCAACCTTTCATGAATATTATGAGCAAAAGGTGTTCTTACCACACTTTGTCACACAAACATCAAGCTGCGATTTATACCATTTCCCCAGCTTTCTGGTGTCTCTTATCTTACATCCACCGAACAATCTGAACATAGATTCCAAAGCCATAAAATGTTTGGCAGCACTTCTGATTCAACCCCTCGTACCTCCCTTGACTTTGGGTCCTGTCTTGATGTTGACATCACATGTAGAAAATTCTCAAGCAGCACACATTGGACTAACACATGGAACGTATTGGGGCTGCAGGGAGACATGGGATGGAGAGTGATAAGACTGGATGCCCTTCATCTTTCTCTGTGAATACACGCCTAAGTCAATTTTACTCTCAGCGTGAGACTTTCTCCAGCCCAAGTTTTGAGTAAATCCAATCAGCTGTCGGCAGAATTGAGATGTAGTGTGTCACTGATGACAGAGTTCACTGAACAGGGAGGTTGCAGTCCAGCATTTTTAATAAGACGCTACACTATAAGCTCCTCCTAAAGTAGTAATTATGATTTACAAGGGAATTACGCTTTAAGACTTAATGTACATAAAGACATGATCAAGTAGTTACATACTTTTAGTTGAATTTTACATAATTAGCTCCCCTAGGACAAAACTGACACAAAGTTGGGTGTACATTTTTATTATAAATTATTAGACTATTTCAATACACTTAAATAAAAAAATAAATTAGACCAAACTTTTTCTGATTTACAACATTTATGTTGTCTGAGACACCCTTTTACTTTTTTACAATCGCACTAGCAAAAGTGTGTATATTCATGGACCCTCGATTCTCTTTTGTGTGTGGCAACAAGAGCATTAAGCTCTGAGTTTGGCATGCCGTAGCTAGAGTGCTTTGGGATAGCAGCAGCCAGGTGCAAGCTCCCAAATCATACTTCCCCCAAATGTGCATCAACAGTTTTGACAGGCGGACTGTACAGTGCCATTCTACAAGAAGACAGAGTGAACATGCATCACATACATGCGGCCCACCCCACATGCTCGTCTTGATTACTTTTTTTTTGGGCACCTTACCATCTCTAACCCTCTCTCTTCTCTCATTTTTTGATTGGCTTGATTCCATGCTCATTAGCATGTCCCATTATCTTCTGGAATATTCAGGGGAATGTTTCCAGTTGCTGCCATTCCAATTATTAAAATATACAACATGGTACATGACTTTCAAGTTTCTGGAAGTGCTTCAGTTTTTTGTCAAGGTCCTCAGTCACAAGTGAGGGCAGTAGTTTTTCCAAAGGCATCTGTTCCAAGCTGGCCCAGAAGAGAGACAACGCGGCAAAGAGGGAGGTTGGTGGGGGGGGGGGGGGGGGGGGGGGGGGGGGGGGGGGGGGGGGGGGGGAGCAAGCTGGAATGATCCACCTAGAATCTGTTGAATCAAATCCTTGCACCTGGATATAATTGTTCTGCTGCTGTGCTGGGAGTTGCCACTGCCACAAAGAGAGCAAATTAGTGGCTGGAAAATGGCGACCTGTCAAGATACGCAGCCTCACCTGGTATCATATTTTACCCAGACAAAACCCTTTCTTGCATTGCTGGTTAATGGTTATTTTGTTTACTGGCTCAGATAAAGACACCGCTCTGTTACTGAGATGATGAGCATAAAATCAAGCAGCACAACACCAAACAATACAGCAGTGTGTAATAGCGCCTCAAAGTGCTAAATGAATAATTTACATGTGAATTAAATCAAATGCAAAATGGTTTAGTTTAGTCATTTAAACCCTTTCTCTTTTGTGTTGATAAATGTTTTGATGCTCCTGTTCTTTTTTAAACAAAAGATTTGACAGTAGCCGGTTCAGATAAGTCAACATCTGGCTTGGTATCTTTGGAATTTGCCATATGGATTCATGATAAACAAAGGATTTACATAAATGCCTAATCATCGAAGGAATTAACATGTAGTAATATTAAAATCTATCAGTCTCTTGGGTGCGAACTAACTTTAATCACTTCTTGTGTGAGAGCAGGGAGACCTTTCATCCGGATTCTTTCATATCTATAACTTAAACACTCTAAGCCTTTACATGTGCAAACTCACTTATGTGCGGCTGCTTTGGATCGGCCTGGAGTCTCGCCGATTGTGTGACGGGAATAGAATTACATCTTCTTAACTAAATAATGCAGTTTACAGAGATGGCAAGGATAAAGAATTACAACCATGGGGGGTCTGGACAATAACTACTAGCATTGATGAATCTTATGGAAGATAACTCCAGGCTTAAGCATTCCTCCAACAATATTAATAGAATACCCCCTATTTATGTTCCTTCATAAATTTAGCTGTATGTGAACGGTTTACGGTGTTCATTTTCAGTTGTGACAAATTAGTAGTTGTCACATTGCAAAAAAGATTATCATCCATTTTTAATTTAAATCTTAATCTTGGCAAGTTATCCAGAGCTGAAAACACCATCATTTATCACACTTTTCTCTAAAAAAATGGCCATCTTGCAGTTTGTGTCCCATATGGATAACATAGTATAAAAAGAGTTGGAGTGAAGGAAGACTGTTGTATTCTGTTTCTAAGAATTGTCATGGAACTGTTGTTTTGGGTTGGACCGGGCACTGGCACCCGGCACTGTGTTAAAGCAATGCGGCCAGAGATTAGGTGTACAGTGGTTGCTGGGTGAAGCAATATAAGCAATGTGGCAGCTTTGTGGCCTCTGAATGTTTCCAGTGGGAGAGAGAAAAATGTTTTGGAGCTCGAAGAAAGTCGACAGCAGTGCACATACTCACATGTTTTGGACTGGAGGCAAATCTTACTACACTTTCCAAGTATTTTTTCAATGGTTGGACTCAAAATTCAACATCATTAAATAATGGTTCAAGTGGGTGTAAAATCATCACCTTATTTGACTTTGAGGCATGCTTTCTAGTTGAAACATTTATTGTAGCATGAAAACAAGTGTTCTCAGTAATGCACGGGAATGTGCATCCAGTTGACTCATTCACAGATGATGAAATAGGTTTTTGAGGAAGCAATTGGTAAATCTGAAGTAATCCATCGTGGTTTCTTCATCTCTGCACCTGCATGGTGAGGGACATCCTCAGGGGACCGGGGCTATAGACAGTGTGGTGCGTAGTCTAATGGTTGAATCAGCTGGCAGGTGTGCCCCCAAAAGTTTCCTCTGCCACCTGCACACTGGACAGTCCATAAATGGTGTAACTGTTGTATTGCTTAGCTGGACATAGAAACACACCTGGGCCAGGCAGAATTAAATGCTTAATGGGTCTGTCTTCTTCTGCTTCCATTCTGTGAATCTCTGGAATCTCCTTCCCTTTATTTTCAAGCCTCACACGGGCTTTGATGAAGATGCCATAACACACAGAAAAGAAGCTCATCCTCTAACTGTGAAGTTGCTATTAACCTCACCGCAAAATCAAGATGTTTTGATCAATCATCCCATCGGATTGCCATGGATGTCTGAAGATCATTTAGGATACCTTTCGGCAAATCAACATGTAAACAGTAGAGGACAAATGCGATAAATAGTACAAAAAAAGTGGCTTTGACCTAATAGGAATAAGCAAAAAGCTCAGAAACACCAATAATTTCTTTCAAGTTGGAATAAATTGACCCCTTTTCTTCCCTAGAGTTGAGCTGCGGTGCGTGAATGGCCATTAGTGCCATCATAAAACAAATGAATCTAGCGGAAGATGCAAGAAAGCTGATGCTAATTTCCAACTACAAAATTCAAAGTAAGCAATTACAAGAAGAAAACACCAGGTAGTTATATTTCGTTGGTAGCCTTTCTCGGGGTCTCTTTAAAAGCTTGTCGACATTATATTAAAAAAAATAACAATGTTTCATGCTGAATATCTTTGATTTATTTGAGGTTTTGTGGATTCAAAGAGAATTTTTTTTGACCGATCAGTGTATTATTGTTACAAAAAAAATGTTATAATACACTGATGTTATTATTTGCAGTGTTTCTCAAAACTGGAGACAGACTTTCTATTAACCATTTCACTTGCTGCAAAGAGGTTGTTCTTGCATAGACCCCTTCACCCTCTTTGGCATTACTCTGCATGCATTTACTGGAAAGAGCAGGAAGACTTATAAAAGCTAATAGCGGCACTTACGCAAATGTAGATTTCAATGAGGCAGCTAACAACTGAAAGCACCAAGAACATAGATACTAGTAGTTATGTACATGTCATACGTTGCCAACTACTAAGTCTTGTTGCTGTCAGTTGCAGCTACTCTGTTATTCTTTACTACTTTGGAAGTATTGGAGACAAAACCCCTTGCTAAGGCTTTGGAAAAGTTCATGGTTTTGGATAAAAATTATACATTTGTTGTATAAGTTTTTGTTAAGTACAGTACGTTATGTAAGTTACGTTAACTATAATATTAATTATGTTATGTAAAGAAATTGATGTTGACTTTTGGTTTCACAGGACACGCAGTGGTCTCCTGGGTGAAAGTTCTGTTTGTTGGACCCATACACCTTAACCTCAGTCTATATATCGGCGAGGTCCCACTTCCGGGATTTTAGGTGCCGCCGGAACTTTGGCCAGATGTCCCTCATTTCGGGCGGATGTCCCGTTACCTTCCGCTTTCTTTCTGTTGGCATTCTGCGGTGGATTTATGAGGACTATAGTTAACTGCTCTTTAGATCTCTGCAGGGTAAATCCAGATGGCTAGCTAGACCATATGTCGAATCAGAGTTTTCTGTTGCATAACTAAAACAACCTTTGAACGTACACGCTCCAAAAACACGTTCCTTCCTGAGGCTATTTTTCAGTGTCACTGTGTCTCTTTGCGGCACTTAGCGCCGCCCAAGATGATTGTGATTGGTTTTAAGAAATGTCAATAAACCAGATGATGTTTTTCTTCCATCCCAGAATGCCGTGTGGAGTAGCCAGACCCTCCTACACAGCGCTGTGGAGAATGCAATGCAAACTACCTTGACCTCCCCACGTGGACTTTGAACACAGACTTTGATTACAAACAAATGTGTAAGATGTCAAAAAAAAAACTTAATCCAGGTATCTTTCAAAATGTAATTAGTAATGCAGTTTAATTGTATGGGATTGTAATTTAAATTTAAATTTTTTGTAGACCGAGCTGGTCAGAAAGGACAAGTTTCAATAATTTTGTACGTTCCTACAGCGCTGGTATGTGAGGTGATTTTGGCCTCATGGCCACAGTTGGAATTGCAGGTCACATGGCACCCATAAACAAATATTTAAAAAGAAAAAAAAAAAAAAAAAACTGCAAAAATATTTTTCAGATCATCACCAAGACTCTGGTAATACACAGCATCTTCTTTTGAGCCATCATGTTCAATTAAAAAAAGAAGGAAAAGCTGCATAAAAAAATGACAAAACACCTGAAATGCCAGAAGAACCATTTCAGAATTACAGCCTGGTAAGCAACCTTTATTAGAATAAATAGGGTGAAATCTTGAAACACAGCTTCCAGGTCCCCTAAATACATCTACCATATGTACCTTGCAGTTTTAACATTAACAGTGCTTTGTTAGCACTGTGGTCAAACACAAACCATACAAACTCATCGATGCACAAAGAGACTAAATTCATAATACAAGTTCAATACTTCCCAACACAGCTTATCATCATACCTCCACACACGAATACTAAACATTCAGTATTTACAATAATTACGGTATAGTAATTGCAGTAATTACAATCCATTAAAAAGATGACATTGTTGTAATTTGTTCTTCCTTTTCAACTGAACAGGCTCATCACACAAATCCAACAGTTTCACCAACAACTCGTACCGTTCACTAAAACTACCAAGCTGGTTTTTACTTGATCTCATCATTAAAGTGATAAATATGCATCTCACAACTGTTTGTTTTGATAATGTCATTTATGATGTTTTGAAGCTACTTTTACTAATTATGATTATCTCTTTTTTAATAAGAGGAGAATCATTCGTTTTATCATGTTTAATACATTTTGGCACCTGTCTTGTACGTAAATGATGCATCTGTCTTATTATAAATGCTGTGTGAATAATTTGTCACAGCTGAGATGTGTGATTCAAGAAAGAACAGGCAGTGGGGAGGAGGAAAAGACTTTTGAAGGCAGATTTTTACTATCTGCTCCGCTAATGGCTGCAAGGTTACATTAAAGGATTTGATGTTTATCTCCCTGATGATATCAGATACAACTACTCAGAGTCAATTTTTGAACTTGATACCAATAGGACTTTTTTGCTTTTTACGCAGGGATTTCGAGCCAGCCTGATATCCCAAGTGTATTCTTTGCGTGGGCCGACCCCGTCTGTGGCGTATTAGTTCCTAGTTCTGTGGCAGCAGCACATAGTGTAACAGCTCCCCAGAGAGAACCAGTGATTTCACGTCAGTGCAATAGGTGATATTATGTTTAATTTGTTGGTTTAATCCTCGAGGGGTTCCCAACATCTGGCATGCTTTGAATTGTTGGGATGTTCCCACTTCCATGTCATTCACTTCTCAGTATCATTGGTACAAAGCTTGGAGACAGAATTGTTTTTAACATATTTGTGTTTTACTGTCGTCATTATCAATTAGGAGAGGAAAGCATCCGTTTCCTGTTCTGGTCTTCCCTTTTCCTTCCTTGTTATCTTGATTTCCGGCAATTGTTTTGAACAAAATAGGGCAGCATGTGCCATCTGGTTATACAAAAATATAATCTGTTAGGATCTTTTTAAATTCCATTGTTACCCAGCTTCACAGGTACAGTGTTATCTGGAGCTCCCCTCTGCAGCCATCCCTTAGTTAGCCGTCCCATAGTAGAGGCCTGCTCTCTGTAGTAAAAGACCCTGCCGGAAACTGGGTTTGATTTGTTGATGTGAGTGTGCTGAGGGCAGAGTGGGGGCCAAGCATTAATGGGGTCGAGACAATAGGCCATCACTAATCAGAGACCTCAAGGTTGCCATGAGGTTAATTGTAATGCAGGTGGCACTAGGGGAGGGAGCGAATAAGAAATGTCGACTCCTTCACTGCCTTTGCGGCCATTGTGTTCCAACATTAAGCCCTGGGGCTAGGATTTGGCTTTCTCTCGCTCTTTCCCCTGTGTCCTCTTTACCTTTTAATTTCTTATTATCCGCTGACTCCCATTTAACTTCCATGGGTTAAAGAAAACCTTTTTGCCACATGTCAAAAGGAAATGTTAATATTGAGCCTGTTTTGGCTGTTGTGATGCGTGGCAAACCATTGTGTGGCTCCACTGGTGATTCAACAGTGCAATTCACATTCACTGGAAGCACTCCTGTTGCATCATTGTTATTTGTTTAAACTGACAGAAACAGCAGACCCTGCTTGCTTTTGTGTCAGTGAAAGACCATCTCCAAACAAGAGCCAGGTCATGAATACACAATAGGACACTGTCTTCAGAATGGCATTTGTTTTAGGTTTTGTTGTTTCTTGTGACCATTATTCCGGGAGGTTGGACTGAGCTGCATTTACAATGCTCATGTTTTTCAGTTTTCCTGTGAGCTGTTTGAAAAGCGGTGGCGTTAACAGAGAGGGACACATCACAGAAACATTGAGTTTATAAACTACTCTCATAGCTGTGTGTGTGTGTGTGTGTGTGTGTGTGTGAGAGAGTGAGTGTGAGTGTGTACCCAACCCCGTCTCCAAGACAATATATTTATCTTCTACTAATTTGCAACAGTGAACATGTTTCGAGGGAAATGTGATGATGCCCAGATTACATTTTTTATCAACGTAATGAGGAAAAGTTTATAATGAATGGGCAAATTACAAAATGTTATTACTGGCTCCGGGATGCTATATTAAACAAAGTGGTGCTTTGAGCTAAATGCTAACATGCTCACAATGACAATGCTAAGATGCTGATGTTTAGCGGGTGCAATGTTTCATTTTTGTGCTTTTGGGGTCCGCGTGCAGTGAATTTATTCCTTGTAAGTGCAGAAATACAATCAGTGTAAGTTAAACCCCATCCCAACGTCCGCCTGACTCTCTGACTGCAGCATTAGCATGTTAACATTTGTCAATTCACACTCCACACAAAGTACAGCAGGGGCTGAAAAAAGCAGGACATTTTTAAATCATGATGGCACTAGAGAGAAAGATGAGGGATACCAAAGTTATCACATTATAGTTATCATCCTGAAGGGGCATGCAAGTTGGTAGCAAACTTCAGGCCATACATCCAATAGTGGTTGAGACATTTCACTCAGTAACACAAATGTCAAACTTATTGCGACGGAAGGAACCAAAGTCATTAGGTTTTATATTCTGTGCACCACGGATACATGTAACACGTCGTTGCTTGTTGCAATATTTTAGTCTCGACCAAAGTGGTGGACCGGCAAAGGCAAACAGACATTGCCATCCGCACAATAAGTTGTCAGTGACTTGAAGCAGGAGGCATTTATGTATCAATTTTTAACTGTAACATCACCAAATTTAAACTACAATCTTTCCCTGAACTTGACCAAAGTGCATTTGTTGCCCAAGCATACAGTAAGGATGCACCTTGATCTGCAGTTTCAAAGTCCTGCCCTTTAAAAGCCCACCATCCACCCAGCGCTCCAACTTCAGTGCACTTTGTTTCCTGTAAAAACAAATTAGTCAAACACAAATGTTATTTCTAGAGGATAGGGCTGGGGATACTACTGCATAGATTTGATGGAATGATTATAATCAAATATCAGGATTCTTTATGTCATTGCTTAATTAACCGGAGTATCAATATTTGCTTTTCATTCTAATCTCTGTCTCAGTTTGCAGATCGGATTTGTCATTTCAGTTCAAAATCATCATTTTCATCCTATTTGATCAGGTCCCTTTGATAAAATGCCCTCTAAAGTTTGACGTGTCTTCTCCGTCGGTCCTGTTAGAACTATATATTTCCCGGACACTTGAAAAACCATAAAGGCCAATCCCAGCAGCTGTAGTGCTGGAGATCAAAGTAACTTGAACAGTTGTAAGCTCTTGCCATCTCTTCCCTCTTGCAATTGAGAGGGAAAGGGTCAATTGGAGTAAAGGGAGGGAGGTGGATTGCCTTGAAAGACAAACATCTCGCTGTCTGCCAACCTGCAAAGGGCCCTGTGTTTATTCAGTGGAGGATTGGACAGCAGCCAGAGCATCACTGTTGCAGACGCCTTCCACGGCATATGTGAGGCCAATACGTTGACATTTGCGTTTGATACATGACAAATGAGATGTATTGAACAGCAGGGATGCAGGTAAGGCATGGCTGGATGAGGTACAGCCGGTATGGTCGAGGGTAAGAGGAGAAACAGGGGCACAGTGTTTCTGCCAAGATCTGTCCTCATCAAACCTCATCATCATGTTAGGGGAATTACTTTTACTGATGTAGGTAATCAAAATTAGGAATAGAAAGTAAGAGAAAAGTGGGGAATGTATTGTTATTGTTTAAAAAAAAAACTGCCATTGATGGACCAAAGGCTGGATCTCCATATTTGTCTGCTATGATCACCTGTCTATGTTGAAAATGTTAATTAGCCTTAAAGCAGCCTTCACATCTTGCATGTAAAAATATGCATTTCGGCTTTATTTTTAATCCAAGAGTTTCAAACTTGCACCATCCAAATAGTATTAACCTGGTGATTATACCGTACACTGGCATTACAAATTGCAAATGTTACATACACCTTTCATCTTTCACCCACTTCATGTGACCAAGACCTTGGTCTGACAAAACCAGATAAAAGTGGCATTATTTCAACTATGGGCTGATATTTACCACATTCATCCTGAAATGTGACATTGAGAGGGACAAGCAGAACCAGCAGGGCGATTAAGGCCCTATTATCACCTGTGCCTCCAAGACATCCGTGACTTCGCCACACATCCACGTGGGCAGGAAATCTGTCGAGCTGCAGACTTGCAGTGACTTTAAAACCAACCTCTTACGATGAGTTGCAATGTAAAGCACTTTGAAACGCAAGATGGTGCTTACCTGAGCAGATCATCTGTTGTCACTACACGTCTTTGGGGGGTTGGTCGATCACATCCGTCAAAGTGTTTAGGAGGGTTCGTATCAAGCGGAACATTCTTTCATCTTGCTTAAGGAGGAATGTGGCGTTTATGCCTCCAGCTAAGCTCTGAACTGACACCCGCTGTCCTGATCGGTTGGCCTTAACTGCGGGTTGATCAGCAGCTCTCAAATTCAATCAGAGTGGAACCTCGTGTTTCAGTTTTTTAATCCGAATCTTTTCGCAACTCTGTGTCTCAGTTATGTTCTTTCAAACTCATGTTGCAAATGCAAGAATTGGGTTCAGCTAACCTGGATATTGAAGGGTTTCTGATTGGAAAGTCACATTGTAGCAATACATTGTTACATATATTCCAATATATTGTTGTTGGTATGTGTTAGGTGGCTTCAGCTAAATAGTGTCAATTCAATTTTTTTTACTGTATATGTTAAATGGCCATTCTGCCTCGTTCACACGGAATAAATGCATGCTTTAAAATTGCTCTTTCGTGCTGTGTAAATACGGCATTTATTTCAAAATGTTGTTTTGAAATGAAAAGCAAACCACAAAATTGTTATAACGGATTGATTTTAAAGCATAGATAAAACAGTTTACACATGGTGATATTGACTTATTAATTTTTCTGTGCCTGAATAACTAATAACTGCCAAGAGTCTCGTTCTTAGGGAAATCCTGTTTGTTTGTCACCATCACATACCATTTCTCATCCTAGTTATAGCACCTAGTGCGAGGTGCAGATCGCCTCAAATGAGGCTGTGAAATTCTGTGAGGCTTGGTGATGGAAAATGTCTCTAAATTCCCAACTTGACACCCAGCTTCTGCCACCTCTGCTACTGTGGGATCCAGTGTCTTTGGGTGAAGGGGGTGTCACAGGTTACGAACCAACCAGCTACTCAAGCATAAACACAAGAGCGGTTTCATTAGGAGATGTTTCCATTTAAGGTATACATGATGAAATGTCCCCTGATGGCACTGATTACAGAGTGTTAAATACAAGTGTGGAAATACTGTAGGTGTATAATTGTGTGCTTAATGGATAAATGAAGTTGTAAAAGAAATCTGGTACTTTTTATTGTAAAATTAGTGAGCATGGAGGTTTCTTTTTGCTACTATTTACCTGAAAAGGAGTGAAATGCTATCAGATTGTTTGTACTGAGGCAATAAAGACATCTCACTTGAGAATTTAGCACTTAGTCTTGTTTCATTATGTGCTTTCATGCTACGAACAGGACTGAATTGTACTACATAAATGCCCCTGTGAGGGAGAAAAAAAATCCACACTCCTTGCCTTCTTTGCCGGAACAATCCAACTGGGATGGTTTTAATGCCACAACATGATTTGTATTTTTACATTTACTTTACATATGATTATGTTATTACATATTTTCCATTCGCAATCACAATCAGGTTGCATTACAGGGTTAGATGTAATCCCAAAGTAATACAAATTCAGCTCGCAGCTAATGATATTCATGAAGTGCAGCGTGCCCCAGCGCTCTGCCTGTAGCTCGCACCTATTGTTAACCCTTCCTATCTTTCCCTGAGGTATTGGCTCGCCCTAAAATTTAAGGAAATGACATAATCTACACTTGCGTAGAGCGGAAAAGCCAAGCCAGATTGTTAACATTTGAATTTTTCAAATGTCTCCCTCTTTTAAAAAATGGCTAGGGAATAGAATATAAATCTTTGAATGATAAAGTCGTTGATGAGGTAAATCCTTGGAATTATTAGGGAAAAAAAACTACTCTTTGCTCTTCTTTTCCTTTCAAAACACCACAGCGGCTCAGTCCGTTGTTATCCTTCATGTTATTATCACAAGCTTTTCTAAAGGACATGAAAACTTTCAGCCATCGCCTGTGTCACTGCCTGCCATTTAACATAAGACAATAACCTCCTTAAATTCGAGTCTCAGCTCCGCCTGCAAGAGGCAAAAAAACGGCTTGTGTAATTAGTCGTGCACTATAAATCAAGTGGTGTGAGTCTATTTCGCCATGCCCTAATTGAAAGTGCTCTCTTTTTTTGTGGGTGCTGTAGTCGGACACAGAGCTTCATCGGATGGTGATAGATGTGGAATCCAGCACAAACAGTTTGAACCAGTCAGGCCGTGATTGATCAGTACCCTCTGGGATGTCGGGTGGATCTTTCTCCTTCAACCACAAGATAAAAGCCTTAACGACTCTGCAGTCTTGTTGTACCTCCCAATTGTGTGTGTGTGTGTGTGTGTGTAATTGTGTCTCTGTGTGTCGGGGTTTCATTATTTCACAGTGTTTGACCTTGAAGGTTCTGTGTGCATTTGGGCTGTAATGTCTCAATGATTTTTCTTTTAAGTGCCAAAATGCGCCTTTTATGCACTATTGATGCTGCTATACACACACTACATAAATGCCCCCATAGAGGAGGCCATTTGCATGAAAATTTAGTTGATTTATGACTAGATTCTATAGCATTTTCTATAATCACCAAGCACATTTTTGCAGAGGCTTAGTAGTGGCCGTAGTGATGCCACAGTACAGTGCTGTAACCCAACTTCAAAGACCGTTTTGTTCACACGCAGCCTCACAAAAACACAGGGTGACTTTCACTGGCTTCCAGTGGCAAAGGTGGACCAGCTGGGCTGTTTTGTTCTCCACTTGTGTGTTTTTTTTGCTCTTTCTTTCTGTTTTCACCCTCTTCATCGTCCCCAGTTCTTCTCCCATCTTTTTCTCTGAGCATTTGCTCCGGAGATTTACACTTGCTGTTGTTGATGGAATAATAAAAAAAAAAAAAACTGCAAGCAGGAGAGCAGCCAATGCTGGTGATTCAGGTTTGATATGTGGTATTTCAATGAGGCTCTATGCTGATTGTCCTATAGTGGCCATGGATGTGGCCTTTGGAAGTGGAGGTGCATCGAAGGGGATCACTCGGCATCTGGCCCAATACTCTTGTGTCACCGTGACCCTCCTGCGGGGGAGGCAGTGAGGGCCACAGTAGGGGGTCCTGCTGAAAAGCAACATAAATTTCAGTGGGAGAATCAATAGACTGTGAGAATTGTAAGAGATGCATTGGTTTGGACTCTCTGACTGTGACCCTGGTACTTTGCTATATAGAAGTGGGCAAGGACACACCTACAATCCTCAACAACAGAAAATAACAGCATAAAACCACAGAATGTATGATCCACTAAAACTAGTCGGATATGTACGTCTTTTCATTATTGCATTAGCTCAACTAACCTACACCCAATTCTGGGGCTGAAATCTAGGGATGGCCTCATAGGGGAAAAAAGGAAGAAAAAAAACCTCTGTTACGTGGGGGAAACCTATTCTCCCACAAGATGTATAAATAGCCGCAGCCATGGCTCTCTGTGTCAAAGTTAGGACTCTCAGTGGGGTGCAGACTTCAAAGCTAGCAGGGAATTCTCCAAAACAACTACTGTCAATTTCAAATCAGCATTGCCTATGAAAGCAATGTAACCTTTCACCTGCATTCTGGTCATGAGATAACTAGAGGAGAAAATGTAAAATTCGGATTATACAGTACAGTGTATGTCGTGCAAAAAAAGAAGTGAAAACTGTCTATTTAGGACTTGAGAAAGGGGGGTTTCCATTTAGAACTATTTATAAGGACAATGCTTAGATATGCCATTGCATGTCACATACGGATGAAAAAGATTGGTTTTGAGTTGGCTTTGGCATCAGATTTCATCTAAAAAATCTAAAAAAGCAGCTGATCAGACTTCAAATAGACGCTTCATTTGCCACTTGGTGGGAAATGAAAATGACCCAGAAGGGTTAAAGGCCAAAACATATGTCAAGAATGTCCCCAAAATAAATGTAAAGCTGCAACAGGACAGTGAAGTTCTTAATTTGGACAAGTACATGTGTGTTGTGTTTATTTGTTTTGATCTTCAAAAACCAGACATTTGAATTCAATGTAAGCAAAAAAGAAGACATACGAGTCTTAATGCTATCCAATAAAGACATGGGGTTAACATGGTATTGTGTTTTTGATGGATTCGGCCTGTGTGGTGGGTACTGGGGTTTTCTCAGGCCACGGCAGGATACTGGCTGTGTCCAGTTTTCAGGTGTTGTCGCTCTCTCCTCGGCCATATTAATTATGGGATAAAAAAAGCCTCTAATCCCTCAGCCTTTGAAGCGCTAGGCCACTTTCTAAAAGGCTAGAGCCAAAATATCACACACACAAAAACACACACACACAAAAGCACGCAGGACACAATGTATGCTACTTCAAAATATAAAAGATAGCATATGCACATTTATTTGGATGCTTCTTGGTAGAAGGACTATGATTTAGTGTGTTTTTGGTGATGAATTTCATGTGACATTTTATAGCTACTAAAACTCTATGGATCATGGTTTCTTTTTCTGCGTAATTAAACCTTTACAGCATGTAATTTCTTCCGAGGATTAGTTCACCCAAATGCTTTGCTGTTAGTCATTTGGCTTCCGCAACATTATCAAGCGATAAATTAAGATAATATCGATGTTTAAATTATTTTCAACAGCATCAAGGTGCTCTGTATTCACGTTTCATCTCCCCATCGCATGGTCCACAGAGAGTGAAAAAGTCATTCAAAGCTACGCTGTGAACATTCCCTGAATTTTACATTATCAACTCATTACCCATAATCTTCTTCTACTAATCTTCTCAAAGAAGGATGTCAGCATAGCAGCGGCGACGTGAGGATATCTTGCGCCTTTTTCTCTTTTTTTACTTTGCTAATACTGTTTGTTATTATGTCTGAAAACACATTCACGCAGATGGATAGTCCCCTCCTCCCAGATCAAAGTGGAGTCCCTGCTGAACGGTCACACAAGACTGTCACCCTGTCTCTCGTAAGCAGACTGTGGTCTAGTTTTCCCTCTGTAATCAGATCTCAGGCCTGTGCTTCATGGAGGAAAACAGCCACTGGAGTTTGGCAGCATACAACAGGTTTTATGGCTGTTGTTTCAGGTGGGAGGCAAGTTAGCCGGATGGATGACTGGCAGAGGGATTTTACACTGCCCTCTTGTGCTCTGACACATACTGTACTCCCTCTTCCCTGTTCACACTGACTAATTTTTACTGCTGAATGTCTCTGCAGTTCAGACGGCACAGCAGCAAACAACAAAAGAGGCAACAGTGCAGTTAAATATTATGTAAATATCATGAAAAATGCTGAGGGATGTCAGTGCTGTTTGGTTTTTGTTGGTCTGTATGTCAGGCATACTGTTCGTTTTTATGGAACCTGCAGGTTATACAAACATGCATAACCAATTCAAAAGTGTTGTGCATTCCTGTTTTAATACTCAGCCTTAAAATAAGCTTACTTAGCCCTAATACAAAAAGATTAGTGGCATATTGCTTTTGCATAACAGTTTAACGCACTGCTAACACCTCACAGTAAGAAATTGATTTTTTTTTCTCCATTTGTTTTGTTAATGTTTTAATAGAAAACCTGATGTTTCACTTCAAAAGACATGATCGTCTCTTTAGAGATTTTCAAAACACAGATTCTCATTTCAAATAATAAAAAACATTTTTGAATGACAAAAAAAAAATCAAACCGACACCTTAATATTTTTTTTCGACGATTAGAAATGGCAGAAATTGGGAGCTGTCCTCTTGCTGCTCTGCCACATGTCAAAAGGATAGAGAGGAATAATTGTTTGATCTGTCCTTTTGCCTGTCGCTGCCCTAATCACTCAAGACTGATTCAGAAAATGCAGGCTTGAATGTCAGAGGGCCTCCTGTGGAGAGGCGGAGCATTTCAGCGGCTTTGGGCAGCCGTGCCCCCGGTAATCACCACTCTCAACCTGGCCGGGTACTCCAGCACTCCCCTGATTGAGTACCTCAATCTAACAAGGTGCTATTGCTGGAGCCGGAGATTCTGCCAGGTTTTGACAAACCAGTGGATTGTCCCTGATCATCATGGGACATTGCTTTTTCGCAGCTCAGCCATGCATGCTGCAGGCAGCCTCAGAGTCAGGCACACCTGCCAGTGCTGTGAACGTGAGCGCTGCAAGGGAAATTAAAAATGAGATTGAAGGTTACCGTCCTTTAAAAAAAATATATATAAAAATAACCATTTCACATGATTTGAAGGATACCTCACCAGAGATCAGCTGGTTTCCTGTCATGTTGTACTGTGGAGCCATTTTGGGGAATACAGTTAACATTTCCCACGTGATTTCTTACTGCTACCACGCTTCCTCTGACCTTGTTTCAGTGTGTGACACCGGGGCTTGCCTGAAGGGAATACACATCCTGATTATTGCTAAACAACAGCATGTTCACAATTACCTTTAACCTTAAGCTTTTATCTCTAGAGACGTAATTGATTACAGTAGCAAGCTGCAGTCCGGCAAGCAAAATTGTGATATTTTGTTATGGGTTAAGACAACTGGGGCTGCAACTAGCTATTACTCTCGTTATAAATTAATCTGTTAATTGTTTTCTCAATAGATTGATTAACTGAATCTATAAAATGTATAAAAATAGTCAAAACAATTAACAAAGAAACACAGGAATAAAATTGTGGCAAATTTTACATTGGAATTAGCGAACGTTTTGTTTTAAATTAAAAGGAAAAAAAGATTGGGGAAACTATTTTTTTATCAAAATAGTTGCCGTTTAACAATCTGTCGTAATCTGCATTCTGCAAATTCAATGCAAATAATTCAATTTGGACCAAAATAATTTAAGGCATGATCAAATTAAAATGGGCACGGAATATAGCAACACACATTAGACAAAAACAAACCACTACTGATTGACAAAACACAAAATAATTTTCTCTGCAAAGTGCAAGAATCAGCCCAGTTGTTCTCTACGAGTTTATACCACACCTCATACAGTCAGCATCCAAAATTAACTTTTTGGTCTATTTGCCAACTGAAAAAACTTAGCAGCCAAAGCATTTTTCAACCTGCCATCAAACTGCATAAGATGTGATGTCATTAAACACTGCAGCTCATTGTTTTGCTGTTGCTATCAAAAAAGTTTCTTCTCTCCCCACCCCCTTTATCTGTGAAGTGCCCCTTCTCGGTATTTAAGACCCTCTTTGCGGTTTGCACGAAATCATCCACTGTGTTACCCGACTAGTAGTTTTGCTTTGCTACCACCATGTGGAGCGGAGGAGCGTCTGGCTAATCCACACAGCGAACTGGGATGGGAGAAAAACGTACTCTGGGTTATTGCAATGGCATATGGTAATTTCTTCAAACCAGTCACAATCGTAATGGGCGGTGCTAAGGTCCGCACGGAGCTGCTGTAAAAGAGTTGTGCGTGAGAAAACTCAGATCGCACAGCTAGCTGTCTCCATTTACCCTGCAGAGATCTAAGGAGCAGTTAACCATAGTCCTCATGAAGTTTAAAATGCGATCACAAAGAAACCTGAAAGGAAAGGGACATACATGCATTCCATGGTATTTCCTGTGGCACTGGAGCAATCCCGGAAGGCGTTCCACTATGTACCACTTGTCATTGAGCTGTCATTGAGTTGCTAGCTAGATAAAGTGAGCGTCACTTTAGGATGGTGGACAGCAAGGTTCAATCAAAGCATTCAATAGACATTTGTCTATTGTCATTTGCCATTTGTTACATGCTTCCATCAGTATGCGAGTCGATGCAAAACAAAACGTGGTTGATCAACTTATCTGTTGTCGTGCTGAGAGTTCGCAGTGAAGTAAGCCGATTTCAACAACTGAACTCGTTTAATTCATCCGCCAAGGTAGATTTGTTTCCCTCGCATTTGGCAAGTGGCGGGTGTCAATTTTGGACCCTGAAAACAACATTTTATCATTACTTTATAATATTAGCTTCTTGGTTTGTTGAGGGTTACTCATAACTTATGAAGATTTCATGTATTTTACTTCAACAGTCTGGTACAGTCCAATGCCTGTTTATGCCAGTAAACAATTCTCAAAGCAACTGTAGATGTAAAGAAGTGAACCGTGCAATTAAAAGTCTTTTATTTATTGTTTTTTAAAAGTTAGATGAAAGTCTAGCTAGTCTGAGATTTAACTTCTAACTTTACACAGACAACGTAATATTAAATGAATTCCTTAAAAATAACAAGTCTAAGGACTGTGGTGATTTCTAGAGTTATAACCTTTGCAGCTAATTTAGGGACAATTTAAGTGGCACTTTCTGATAGTTTCAGCCTGCTTAAGAGGTTAATTGTAAAATCCTTCACATAACACATCATAACACAGCTGCATAAAAAAAGACTAGAGTACTTTTGAAGTGTTTAAATGCATTTGGAATAAGTACTAGCTGTAGGATGTTAGGCAATGCATTCGGAAATTATGATCAATTGTAGTTTTTACAAAGCTGGATTTAAAGTGTTATAAATGTCTCCATTCAATGGGAAATAATAGCCTTGTACAGACTTGTGAGAGTTGAAATTCATTGTAGACTTGCCTCCAGTTCTGTAACCTCTCATCTGTTTTCAGCTTAATATAATATTGTTGATTTATCTGTGATATATTTGGAGCTGCAGGCGTTTTTACGCTCCTATTCTGAAATGAATAGATGGTCTTTGAGGGTGTGGACGGGTGTTTCATTATTCTAGTTGGCTTGCCTGTGAATTGTGGCAAGAACATGGCGGCCACTCCATCAAAAGGAATTATGTTCAGTTTCTCACAAAGACATTTGTCATAAAGGACAGGAGGTATTAGAGCAATGAAAGACTCTTAACTCCTGTTAAAATCAGCACCTTAGCCTTCTTGCGACAGGAGCCGAGGGAAAACAGCCACTTGGTCTCCTGCGTTCCTGGTGGCATTTTCAACGCAGCTCCTCATAACTTGATGCTGAAAGTTGATTAATTGTACATTTAGCACAACTCACAGCCTTCTCCTCAGTAATAAATTAGGGTCATTAATCAATAAAGAGCACAGCAATTCCAAGAGACGGGACATGCTGGTTCCTAATAGAAAAGAGAGGAGTGACGCTCAGGCCTTTCCCACCATTGACCACCCTGGCTGAGGTGTTCATTGTGCACATGCCTAAATCCAATTAAATGGCATAATTAATGAACATCTTTCTCACCAATAATGGGCTTTGCCTCTCTCCCAGCCTATTGATTTTTTTGTGACAAACCATTTAGGATAGGCTCTCACTGTCAGTTTGAAGATGTCATGACTTAAGGCTTAGACTAAAACTAATATTTTGGGTTGTTTCTTTAATTCTCTTTGATTAAAACTGTACAATTTCCCCATAAAGATAAAACAGGAATTTTGCAGGAGGCTCAGAAACATACAAAGCAAAAAGGAACCGAAGTACTGAAGATAATACATTTGTATTATTACTACCACTACACAATAAATTAATGATAATAAGCATAGTATACTTTGAGATCTAATTGTACACAAGCAGAAAACAGTTATGTGCTTGAGTGGTGGATGAATGACGCTCAGGTCCGCCTGGCTACCTGAAAAAGCGCCTTCCCCATCCAGTGCTGTCTAAAGCTGTCACGTTGCCTCTGCTTCATTCAGCTTGATTAATGATAAGCTGTGGGGCACAGCTAGAAGGTCTAGTCTCATTTATGAAAAAGCCAGTAACAAGTCCATTGTGCTGATGCCTTTATTCCACTGACAAAGCTGAAAAATAGCAATATTTCTAATCAGAGTTGAATCATTTATCACTCATTTATTGGCGTTCTTTGACTCCTTGTCTCATCCATCCAACCTTGACCTATCCTTTTAAGCCACAGAGCTGCACGCTACACTCTTTTCATCCTTTATCAGTCATTGTTGAAACTACTTTCATAGGGGCTTCTCAGCTCCATGATAAGAACTAAAATACAATGTTTTGACAATCTCCTAAATAGCTATTTGCATCTCTAAAGCATTTGCCAGTGTCAATTTTGTATTGTAAATAAATGTGCCTAGTAAGAAAACAGGCAAACTTTCCCCATTTCACCATTAAATCCACAACGCCTAGAGTTTATAGGGGAAGATAAGTGAGTTTAATATGCACTGGAGGGTAAAGAAAATATTCTATTACTGCATGTAGTATGGAAATTACCCTATAAAGAAACTAATATGGCAATTTGGGGGGCAATTTTTTATATGGTTTTTATGATGCACACTTCTACTTATGGTAATGAAGTTGTCATTGTACTTGTTCACTGCTGCTAACGCAGAGCCCATCTTTCAATTTGTACGAATTATACTAAACTGTTACAAATGAACTTCATTAATGCTGGAATGAGAAAAAACATGTTATTGCATTTCTGGACCACTGGCTCTGGGATTGTGTGTTTTATATTGTTTTGATCTAATTTTGGAGTTTGAGAGAAAACACTCTCTTAGGTATATAGGGCTGCTCTAAAATACAAACAAACAGCAGGGGATCGTTATCTATTCTGAAATGGATAGTTCACCAAAGTCTCATTGAGAAGAGGGATTGTGCGGTTTACGATTGTTACTGAACTAACAGTTTATCTGTTCTAATTCTAGTATGTTTAGTGTCACATGGGCATCTGTTGGGTATAACAAGGTGTCAGGATCATAATTTCTTAGTCTTCATGGGTCTAAATTTAATGTGGCACTTTCCTCATTATTAAGGAAAAGCTATGCTCAAGCAAAGCAAAAGTCGGAAACAAATAAATAAAAAACTCATCAAAGGAACCATGCAGGACCAGTGTTCACTCTGGTGATCTGTGTATTATATTCTTTTATTGACCATATGATCACATCGGTTCTGCCATCAGTAGTTGATCCACTTGTCCTCAGGAATTCAGTTGATGTCAATGGGTTTCAAAGCTTTCCTGGAAAATAATATTAGATGTTATGGGTTTTGCTGCGGAGTTTTACAGTTTCAAAACCACGTTATCCCACCACTACATAACTCCCCTCAACGTTTCAGCGGTAGTATATAACTTACTGTTAAAGTCATTAACAGGTAAACGCATAACTTCAGTAATTACACTTCATTTTGATTAGCATTTCAAGGTTATTATTAAATCAGTCTACCCCCTCCTGCTACCTCTAGACCTGCTGAACGGACATAAAATCCATAGATCTAGTAAAAAAGAGTTTTTCAGGGCGTTCACATTATTCATACACATATATAATCATTTTGGGCATTGATAGCAGCCTCAGGATGTGTACCTTGTTTAGTCAAACCAAAATGTTGTTGCCAGTGATTATTATCCCAAACAAAACTCTGAGAAAACTCAGTTATCGTACTCCAGTGTGGCGAGAGGAAAAATCAATACCAGGTGGAGTAATTACCTGTTGAGTCTTCATTCATTTCAAAGCGAACACTGAGCTTGGCTCAATGAGTACAATCCCTTAATCTCATTCTGTTCGCTGATTAGGAAACCAGGAAACGTTCAAATGGGACTGGACAGATGTTGGGATTCAGGTTTGATTCTTTTAATTGCTTTGTACTCTTCAGGAACATTGCTCTCTCTGCTTCTTTCATTCAATTTAACAAATGCATAATTCTGAAACGTCTGTTCTAGGGTTCTGGCAGACTGTGGTGCAGTTCATCGTTTTCCTTGAAAGAAATATCAACGACTGAAGAGCATTGGTGTAAGGTTGAGCAAGCAGCAATCAGGCACAAACAGTCGTCTGAAGCTGTTTAGTAGTCTGAGTGTTTTTATTTTTACAGCAGTGGGGTTGTGCAGCCTATTTACAGTACAGGTCTGGCAACTTAGGGAAAATGAAACTAAATAACACTCCACTCAAAAATGTGTTTTGCTTATACAGTACTTCACATTGATGTATGAGAAGCGTTTGACACTAGAACGTTGGTTGCTTTCATCAGACTTAGGGTAGACAGTTTTATAAAACAAGGATAAAAATGGATGCAGTTATTTACTTCTTTTTTTTGTTGGTAAAACCTGATGCCTACATTATCCACAATGCAACTTGACCGAACGAATAAGACCAGATGAACACTACTGTCCGCTGACCATGGAGAAAGTAAAAGTATGATTACATATCACTAAGCAAACCAAAGACATGCCGGCCGTGGTGACATACAAGTGTGTGTATCTTACTTTAGAGGGCGCAGGGTAACAATCTGTTTCATCCTTACACTTTTTGACTTCTCTGCTTTATCTGACACTTGTGAAATAAGGGTATTCCAACTTGTCTGCGAATGCAGTGACATCTGCTATTACACATTTCAGAGGTTGTCTTTGGCGATTTATTTGCAAGTTTGGAAAATGAATTTAACATCACAGGATTAGAAAGCATGGGATTTATTATATCCATCACCATAGCACAGAGTGACACTAAGCTGTCTTTCAAGCATCCAAATGATACTCTCAAATTTAATGAGATCTTAAGCCCTGCCAACATATAATTAAAAACGTTGACACGGAGAAATAAGAATGCAAAAATGTCTCCCAGGACTTTGCAGTGAACTTCAAGCCACGATGCGTAGCAAGTACTATTCATTAAATACATAAATGGTGGAAGTGCAGTTGGAGGCGATCCATTAATTGCTGCTGTCTTGCAAATGTTTAAAGATGTATTTATTCCTCTTCAGTAGAAATGACTTTTATTTCACCCCCCTGCATCCCCTCTGTTTTCAGACTCAACTGGTAATATTAAAGGGGCTCTAAGCAAGTTTGGGCGACCTTACTTCTTGTTGACCTTCAAAGTATTTTCAAACAAAACAAGACTAGCTTGCCCCTCCCTCCTTCTCATCGAGTCTCCTCCACCTCCCTACTGTGCTTCCGCGCGCTAACCCCCCCACCCCCACTCCCAAATTGTTCTTGTCGGTTATTGGCTGGAACGCTGGAACACTGTTTTGTGTGCTTCGTGGTGCAGGTGGGCACATTTTGCTTTTGTTGCCGTTTGTAGACCCTGGGCTCTCTACAGAGACCGCGTTTTTTTACAGTGTTCTGGGGACAGGCAGCTGGTGGAAAATGAGAAGATGTTTGCTGGATGTGACAACAAATGTAGCCTAAAACACGCGCAACATTGCTTAGAGCACCTTTAATAGATCCCTGTGCTGTGATTGTATCATTAATTGTCAGTCTGTCACTGTATGAACCCAACAAGGCCTTTTTTTAAAGGGCAGTAACTGACCGAAGTGTTAGATACAGGATGGCACCCCATTTGTATTTGGTCCCATGTCGCAATTAACTGCTGCTTTGAGTTTTCCGTTTTCTGTCCAACACTGAATTATATTTTCAAACTTGCATGAGAAAATTATTATGAATAGCCCGTTAAATGCGGTCCTGTGGTTCTTTTGTAGAACCAAACAATCGGCTGGCCTTTAGTGTTAAAGTAAAAAAGTCCACACTGTACAACATTTGAAAAATGACTGAATGCACTGACTTCTAGTTTTGTGATGTGTCTGTTTTAAAAGATACATTGCATCTTTTTTTTTTTAAGTTCAAACTAATTTGCTGATTGAGTTTCCATCCTCATAAAACACTGTAAAGGGAACTTTTCCAGTATTATAAATCCTAGATTGTTTACATTCATGTTAACAGTCATTTTTTGGCACATTGCTTTGCGTCTATGCACATTACAGCTGTTGATGCCCCTACTGCAAGCTGGCACATATGCGTGAAACAAAACCAGAACCCGCTTGTAAAAACATGGCTCCATAGCGCTACTAGTGGTCAAACACTCTGCCGTATCTGCCATCAAACTGTTATCACATAAAATGTATTTTAATGCTTCCTTAGTTTACAGCTGTAATAATTGCAAGTAGCAGTGAGACAAGCCTATATTTTTTATTATGACCAGATGACAAACAAAATTCTGATTTACATCAACAAGACAAACTCAGCTCACATAGATATGGTCAGGTAAAGATCCAAGATGATCCTCTAACTCAGGGTTCTTCAATGTGTTTTAGGCCAAGGACCCCTTAGCTACAAGAGAGACATAGTATGGACCTCCTATTTCCCATCTCTATAACATGACTTTGCATTAAACTGGGCCGCAAAGATGAAAATGAATGGCAGTGAATCATTAAGCTTAACTGAATGGTTACAATGGTTATCGTCAACGTTTACATACTTTTTTTGCTATTAAGATGTTAGATTCATGGTAATGTATAATTTCAGACAAATATTATTTTTGAAATAAAAAAAAATTTCAAAAAATTATTTTGTAGACATAATTTGGCAAGCCCCCCTGCCCTAAGTCTGAGGTCGCCCTAGGGTGAAGGACCCCCTGTTGAATATCTCTGCTCTAACCTTTACCAGCGTAACGACGTATGAACGAATGAATAAATGACTGTTATATGATCTGTAATGCAATTTTTCATCCTCACCATGTATCCTTAAAACAGTTTATTTTCCTGCTTCTATCAAAACATCTCAAGCAGTGTCCTTTTCTTTCTGTTTGCTAGTTCAGGTATCTAGCTTCTGGATTTTATTAGTTGCATGTGGCCTTCTGCTCCCAGCAGGTGAGGGTGATGACAGGGTCTGGTGGCAGGCCAAAGCCTGCCTGGCACGTGTTGTGCCTTCGCCCAGTCGCTTCCTGCCATTGCGAGCATATGGGTGGAGACATTGTTATCCATTGGCTCTTTACCAACAATCTATCACCTTTGCCCGCTAACTGAGCAAGACTCCACTGGACTGGAAGCTAAATCCATCTATTGATGTTATGTTTGAGTGACACTACTGCACTGACCTGTTACGAAACAAGCACTGAAGCATACGGATACTTTAGATATGATATTTGTTTGTTAAATGGCTGTGTAGATTACTTTTACATACTTTGTGAGTTTGGGCTTTGGTTGAAGTTATGCAGTTTATTGAAACTTCAGCACATTGTCTGACTTGTGAAGTCGCCCTCCGAAATGATTAATTAGAGTCCTTGAACTTGGACGATGATCGTGCAAACAGATCTTTTCAATCTCTTAATGCCATGTTTTCTCACTTATGCTTTGCAGCGAGGAAGCGACGATATACCAGAGCTGGCTTGGTGTCTTCGCAACTGTCGATCTGAATATTTGTTATGGCGCAGACTGCAAAAACAGCATATGGTGTAGGCGTTCACTGTATTTTCCATTCAAGGTGGTAGCGTTGCTTTGGAGCGGGAGCTTTGCTGCAGTGTTTGCTTGTGCAACGCCATTCACCTTGGTTTTGTAGCTGATTAAACCCAGATAATAATAGAGGCAAGAAGTGGAAAAACCAACCCCCACCCTATAAGCCCATGCTGGACTTGTGGTCTTGCTTACACTTTCAGGAGCTGTCGCTTTAGATCGGCAGAAGGCAGCCAGGCTGAAGATTTCCCACTGACTGGAGAGGAGTCGTTGGCCAGGCTTTCCTTGTCACTGGGAGTTAAGGCAGTCACTGATCCTAATGCTTACACTGTTGTTGCAGCATTCCAATTTTTAATCACTGCGTGACTTGTCAGCCTTAATGAGGGCAGTCGGGTAAGAATGATCAACATACCAATAATGAGAACATCACAGGCTGACGACAACTTCCTGTTTTGAATACATATCCAGGTTGGTATGAAGCTAGAAGTGTAAGAAAATACAAGTTTATGGAGTGTGCTATACAGAGCGGTGCAGCATGTTTCCTTCACATTGATTGGTTGCTAAGGTGACTGCCAACACTGTGGCCTCCTTATGCAATCATAGCTCCAGTCCAAAATCTAGTGGGCTCACCTTTTCCACAAATAATGCAGACGTGTTTAAGACAGAGGGGAATGAAAACAGCATCTGTAGCATTATTGATGTGTCAAATGGCAGCCAAATATCGGAATTAATTTGTAATAAAAGTAAAGTTTATCTCCTGTGTGCATGTGTGTGTGCAGGCACCTCTGTGTGTGTATATGTAAAGAAATCAAAGCCAAGGCTGAGTGTGGCTGGCGTGTGTTCTGTCAGATGTCTCTCCGCTCTTTAATCCTTTGTGTGTAAGAGGGTCAAGAAGCAGGCCGACTCCTACGGTACTGTAGGGGCCGGGTGACTCACCAGCTATCCACCTTAAGTCGCACCTCTGCAACACAGAACTTGGCTGTAAAAAAAAGCCTCTAGCAGGAACTCTGTTTGGTGTGCAAATATGCAAAACTGTAAGTGCATGTTGACTTTATAATGAAAGCTGCGGAGAGTTAAAAAGGGATGGAAACATTTTAGTAGAAGATATATTAAAAAAATGTGTTACAATTAATCTGTCGATTGTTTTTCTTGATGTAGAAAATTAAATGATTTCAAATGCCTTGTTTTACTGACCAAAAATTCAGAAATGTTTGAAGATTTGCTATTTACATTAATGTTAAGACAAGAAAAAACAGCATCTTTTGGCATTTTTGCTTACATAATGAAAGTTGTTCCTATATATATTCTGCCAATAAATTAATTGATCAATAAACTAATCGTTTAATCTAGTTTAGTATTGCCTAGCTGCGACTCTATTTTAAATGTAAATTGAAATTCAGCCATCGTTCATTGAGATACAATACACACTGTATCTATTGAGAGAGGGAGTGCCATACAATGTATAATAGTCTATATTCTTGAAATGTTTATTTGCTTTTTAAGCATTGACTGCATTAGTCCAAAGCAAAGCCCTCAGAGAGTAAAATGGCAAATACTAGCAATAACAATAGCAATTTTAGGGGGCACAGTAGGGGTTAAAGGTTAACTTAGGGCGCCAGTGTGTTGCTGTCTCTTTTATTAATAAGCAACATTCATTAAAGAAGGACAGGGGAGCACCGTAACTGAATATTACTACACCTCTCCCTTCCTTTGTGTGATACGAAGAACCCTGGTGATTCCTCACATGGCTCCAAAGGCTACGGGGGAATTTCTCTTAGAAGCTGCCCCTTCAGCTCAATTCCTCCCCACATTTCCGAAAGCTTTTCATACGTATCCCCTGGAAACCGCTCCACATTCTTTAAACTCTCCTTCAAGAAAATAAAAAAAGGAGAAGAAGAAGAGGAGGAGGAGGAGGAGGAGGGAGGGGGGGAGGTCCTTACACGTTTTGTTATGCCCTTTGATCACACGTTTATCTTTAAAACAGATGGCTGGCCACCATCCTGTTTATATCAACACATGCTTATTTGAAAGAGGGGTCCAGAAATTGGGTTTAGCATCTCTTAAAAATCTATGAATCACAAATCATAGAAATAAAAGGCTCATCTATTCTCACCAAAGCGGTTAAAAGAAAGCTTAACTACATTCCAGCCCCCATAATATCCATGTCTACAGCCAAGTGCTTTAAGACAGTTTCCATTCCTTACAAAGCTAATCTACTAATATGATTACAACTCAATTACTGTTATACAAATCAGACAGAATTATGTATGTATATATACATATACATACATAATACTAATATGATTACATATACATAATTGTGTCTGATTTATATAACAGTAATTGAGGGGTAATCATGTATGTATATAATCTATGTACATAATCTATGCATATATATATATATATGTATTCTATATATAATCAATACAATAAATGTATATGTTTATATATACATACATACAGTAGTTAAAATCATCTACAGTCATTTAAACTGGGCTGCAGGTTCTGAAACAAGAGCTTAATTTAGCAGTTAACATAAGATGTGGCATGTAATTGTATCTTAATAATGCAGCAAAGCAAAGTGCAGTGTGAGGATTTCAAATGAGAAGCCACGTTTAATCTTTCGATCCATAATCATCTGAGGAGTCAAGAATGCTTTGCTGTACATCAAAAGGTTGGCAGATGTCCCTTAGAGGCTTTCAAGTGAACTGACATGCTCTTTTATGTTCTATAAAGTGGTCATTTATGTTTTCAAAAATTGCGTTAGCTTTTGTAACTACTGGAGTCTTTGCTAGTGTGATTTTAACTGGAACAATGTTGCGTTTTAACAAGTTTCTGTTTGATTTTATCACATTTTTTTTTTTTATACATATCTACCATGAAAGGTCACCTTGGAAACTATCTTTTTTTCTCTTTAACTCCTGGAACCTGACACTGCAGTCAGTAACAACAGGTTAGCAACCTCTCATTAGTCGATGAGCCGGATGCATTTACGAGGTCATTTCTGCGGGACAGGAGGTTATGATGATGAATGGTAGCAAACCTCTGCATAGACACTCTTTTCCAATGTCGCCGTGTGGTTGCTATGGTGGACGTGAGGGCAATTTAAGCGTCGCCATATCCACCAGGGGGGCGCCCTCATGGGTAAGTGGCTTTGCAATAGAAAGCTTACGTCTGCCACCGCCATCAAGGTTGTTGTCACAGACAGCTCTTTAAGCACTGAGTCGCCATGTTAAGAGATGAAAGTTGCCGGGAAAGAGTGACGGCGAGGACAAGAATTACAGGGCAATAGGCACGTGGAAATGAGTTCTCAGAATGTTGCTTACACGAGAACATGCAGGAATATTACCTAATCAGTCAAATCCTCCCAAGCTGACACCTCTTGTGAGACACCAAATAATACCCCACTGAACCCCTGTGCCCCCCACCCATGGCTCAGCCCTGAGGGTGCCCCCAAGAGAGAATCTGTGGTTTGGAGGTTCTTCTTGACAGACATTCTCAAAATTACTCAAATGGTTTTGCATACAGTGCAGTATCTTTCTACCAGGGGCACTTTACCCTCAATTAAAAGTGCACTGGTGAAGCTGCATATTTAGCATTTTGTAACAATGTGTGTGTTAAACTGAAGGTGATCTTAATAGGATTTTCGGCGGTTGGGAATCAAAGATTAGGAGCTTTATATTGCGGAGCTGGAGCATTTGACTGTTTTAATCTGAACTGGATTAAAAACGCCAGACTGAGAAGTTAAAGGACGGGACATCAAAAAGAAATGCCCATTACCTCGCCGTTTTAAATAGGTGTGAGCTAGCGCATTACATGTTAATATCTGCTGGAGCTCAGAGTGTGTACGCAGGACTGGGCAGCAAGCTTTTTATTTTGTTTATTCCCAAATTGGATGTCAGCCGAAGCTCTTTTTTTAATACCACAATCTGCATTAATAATATACATAGAAAAAATTCTTGTAGCTCTTACATTGTATATCTCTTATATTTTATAACCCATTTAAAGTATTTTGTCACTATTATCAATCTTACAAAAGTTATTTCAGTCCAGACAGTAATTTGACCTAGAATGACCTGTTTACGTTGTAAAAGTTTTTAACAATCTGTGTTGTAAAACTTTTATAAATGTAATTGATTGTGTTTTGGCCTGCCTCTTGGCCAGGACTCCCTTGAAAAATAGGTTTTTAACCTCAACGGGACTTTCCTGGTTAAATAAAGGTTAAATAAAATTAAAAAGAATTTAGCGTAACTACATAATGTATACACACACACACACATATACACACACACACACACAACCCATACATACTCTTGAAAATTGTATGCTAATGACTGACCAGAAAACATAAAAGGAAAGCACCAGGATGTGGTCTACCTACAGCTGTTAAATATATAATCCATCTGTAATCAAATTTGACAGTTAATCAAGTGAGGCATTTGTAATGCAGACGTTTGGACAGACATAACTAACTCCATCAGCATCTGCATAATAAATGTATGATTTTAATGATGTTTCTATTAAGCATCCCCGCTCACTTTACAAATGATTTGAGGTGTCTGCTGTTTATTTGTTTTTCGGGGAGCTATAGTTTGTTGCTAGGAGCAATAATTATGACGGGGTGTGGTGTAAGCGGGTCAGAAGACAGGGAGTTTAAGAAAAAAAATGTAATTACTTGTAGATTGGATGAATTAATTTCTAATGATATTCAGTGATTTTGCATGACAGCTGCCAAGACCCATTCTAGAATGGCGGAGAGTAAAGGAGTCCTTTTGATGGCAGACAAAGGGGACTATCATTTACAGAAAGTGGGTTTCACCACACCAAGAGGGGAGAGGGTGCAAGTGACACATCAACAAAACATGTTGGGCTTCCTGTATGGGCTACTGACATCTACAAAGCCTGGTACATGTGTTCCTTCTCTTCAAGCTGAAAGAGCAGAGACCCTGCCTGCAAAGTGGCAATTGTTCCTCCTATGCCTGTAACTGAGTGTGTGTGTGTGTGTGTGTGTGTGACTGAATATGTTCAATGTGTGTGTGCTTTGAATGTGCATTTGTGCTGTGTATGTGTATACACATACTACATAGGTGCCTAAGGTATGAATTTTTGTTTAGTTGCACACTCGTGCAAAAAATAGATATAGAAAACAGAAACGATAGACACAATAATTACTAACCATAGAAAACTTTTATTTAGATTTCTTAAAAACATGTTTATACTGAATAATATGTTAAAAAGTAAAACTATATCTACAGGACAACAGCTAAGATTTCGTAAAAGGTTACTCAGTTTATTTGCTCACATCAAATTATGTAAGTCCTTTGAAGAAATAGCTTTTATAGCAATTGCCATCCAATCCATCTGTCACTTAAAGAGTAGTTCGAGCAGACGCCAAGACTAAGTTAAATGTATTAAAGAATGAATGTAATGATAAGGGAATGCTTTGACTATACATTTAATTGGGCCTATTACAGTTATAATGTTTCTATCCCTCTCTTATTGTCCTTAGATGATCTTTAATGAAAGAATACAGATAGAGCTTGACTACTAATATGCTTTCTGTTTTCTCTGGCCTTTAGACACAATCATTTCCTTGTTCTTTTTGTGGAGCAAAGTTAAGTTGTGAAACAGATCTCTATAGAGAGCCATTGTTTTTAAAGGTTATATCATTAGAAACCAATAACTATTCCTCATGTAACCTCCTGTGGCCGCCGCATAAAACAAAAATCTGTTTTTTATCTGTAACTTCGTTAAATAAAAGTCAATGCACTAACATAACAGAACACAAGAGGCAGGCTCGGACAATTTTGTCTCTAAGTCTCTAATCTTGACTATCTTGAGTTGCTGACAAGTTAATCTGGGGCGCTCCTGAACCATTAAATTCCCAGTGTCTCGAGAGTTGACATTACATCTTGTTGTGTTTGTTCTAAGGATTAAATCCTCAGCATATACACACACTCCTTCCAGACATCGATCACAGACTATTACACACTCTTTTTTCTGGATGGATGTACCCGCATCTGCTTGAATAGGAGTGCCACAAAAGGTTGACCAATTTAATTACACATACACACAATTGTCCCCTCCTTTCAAGGCCTAACACCTAATCATGATACTGGATGTGTGTCTGCATTTCCACTGTGTCTCCCTTGCTTTCCAGGAGGGTCAGGGGCTTCACCGGTTAGCCACTTTGACGAGGTACCCTATCTTGTCTTTCGCCTGGGAGAAAGAACCCTTCGCCTTGTCTCAGTGTCAAACTTTAACCTTTCTCAACTTTAATTACACTAAGTAAGTTGGGAGTGTGCCGCGGTGCTGTCTGGCCGACTCAGCTCCGTGTATGCGCTGATGGGAAGCCTGCATGGGTGCCACGGCCCCCGCTGCCTCTGACACACTGACGCTACACAGCACTGACGCTGATGCTGACGCTTTGGCCTGCTTCCTGACCATGCAAACACAGGCACATAAACACACTCAAAATCTGTTCGGAGCTGTGTTCAAACAACATGTACAGGTTTCCTGCTTCTATGTGTATTTGCAGATCCACAAAATCATAAAATGTGTTTGTCTACATCATGGGATACCACTCAAGTTCTGTGTGTGTGTGTGTGTGTACATAAATGTATTTGTAAGGGGGAAAACCCTTTAAAAGTCATTTCTAGACAATAACCACAGGTTTATAAAGTCAGAAAATAGCCATGCTGAAACAGATGAAGCCAACATTCCTTTATCATAGCGTAGATGACCTTTTTATTCAGAGGATCTGCACAGTACCAATAATGTAGGTATTTCTCTGTGTGTAAGAGAGGGGGGGGAGATGAAGCGATTTGGAAAGATAAAAAGAGCTTGGGTGTGTTTGCTCATTACTCATTCCTCTGCAGGAGTGAAATGGCTGTTTTCTCCTGTTATGTCATCAAAACTTCCACTTTGGTAATAAAGCATGCTTTCTTGTGGAAGTGTCATTGCACATTAAAATACATGCACAAATATATTGTATTTTCTGTTTTCTCCTTTCTTGCGCTTATAGTTCAGTGACATGATCTGCATCTGTATTTGCAACTGCCCATTCATCACTGGACTACTGTTGAAAAAACTGTTCTAAGCAAGCAATCCATAATCCTACAAAATGACACAATTGACCTAAAAGTAGGAAACCACATTCAACGATGGTAAAAGAGCAACATAATAAAAAGCAACAAAGCAAAGTAAAATACTATACTTTATCTGATATATTCTCCTCACACTTCGGCCACATTTTTAACACATACGTTGAGTGCTTGACTCAGACGGTTCGATCGATTCACAGGTAGTCGATTGCAGCACTCACATGTGCACCCTTATGATAATAGGCCCCTTTTAGAGTCTTCTAATTCTAATGATGAATTGGACTTCCATAGAAAGCCAAAAAAGGAGTTACTGTGGTAACGGCATGGCTGTCAATCACTTGCAATCAACCTTTTTTCTCTGTTCATTGCTTGATGCGTCAAGATTAGGACCTTCTCCATGGGGAGCTTCAAAACACTCAGAGCAAATGAAGAACCGTGTGGAAGTTCTACGGTGATGATGAAACTTTGCACAATGTGACCCTTTGGCTTTGGCATACTCACTGCTAAGAGTGACTGAAAAACTTGACTTTCTAGTGGCGTGGAGAAATCTTACTCTAATTTAAGAGGACGTACACAAAACACATTCTTTTCACAGCTCTAAAAAAAAACAAAAAAACTGCACGCTGACCTCTTGTTCTAAGCCTCTACTGTGTCTGTGCTCTTCATCTGCGTCAGCTACAGAGACAGCATGTGTTTCTGACCACAGAGGCTTATAATGAAATGCCCACGTTAAGAATAGAAGCCATTTAAATGCTAATCCTACCCGTGTGTAAGTGTTAGGTGAAGGTTGGAAATGTCCTACTGTATGCCATGCCTGTATTTACAGATAATGACACAACATGTAATGCAAAATATTAGAAGCTTCTTTAGATATTTTTTTTGAACAACATTACAGTTTTATGTTTGTGTTGGATGAATTGTGTTAGCTTTATTTACTTGTCTTTTGTGTTTTTAACTGTGGTCTTAAGCGAGCACATGCTCTTTTAATTAGGTTACATTTTACCATAGCACACTAGCAGCAGTTAAACATTTAGGGGAAGTGCAACTAATTCGCTGGGCAGGACTATGAACTGTGGCATTACATCGTTGAAGAAAAGGGGAAAAGCCATATAACAGGAGCACACAGGCTCTAAAGATCTTAATTCCCCATTAGTTCCTTATTCTCTCCAGTGACAAAGACGGGGCCCTTTCAGTCTTGTGTTCCCTTGCATACCAAAGTCATTCAACAGAGGAGACCTTTACCAAGAGCAATGCTCTATTCAAGCCATGTTAATTACAATTTTAAACCATTATTTGTTTCAACACCTGGTTAACCTATTCAGACCTGTTTAAATCCTCTTTATTATCCCAGGTGTGATGGGAAGGCACTGAGGAGTGAAAGGGTCCTGTGTGTACCAGGAACATAATCAAGCCAATACTACATAGTGCTGAATAGCTTTTGGGGATAAGATCAGATGTTACACACTTCAGTCCTCAAGTAAAATGGTGCTAGGTGGATTATGTCTGAAAAGAGGATTTTGTCAAGGATGTGTCCTCAACTTTTCTTTTTCGGCAGTAAAGCATCATGAATAGCACACTACATCTTCAGCAGCTGTATTAGGACTAAAAGACTCAATTGCGGGCTTAAAAGCAATTGGCTTTGTTGTGCATTTCTGTGCATATATTTGTGTTGCAGTTAGAGGCTTTGAGACCAAGAGTCCATGCTGCGTCATGGGGATGGATGGCGTTTCTATTAGAGGACGTGGTCATAGAAAGGTCTCCTCATCTTTAAGCTTCTTTTCTCTCTCCATCTCTTACCTACTTACCTACTTTGAAGTTGCGGTTAGTAGTCAGACCATAGTCCTCTGTCCATTATGATGTCATTAACAAGGCTTTACACAGGAACTTGACCCCTGTGGAGTCTTTGTTACCATGGCCACTCACGGCTTACCTGTCTTAGGTACTTGTTTGAGGATGATCCCATTTCAATAGGAAATATAAACAGAGTGGCATAATAGGACAACATGATGGAAAATTGGGGTAACACATGAAAAAGAGAATATTACACCATCACGAGAGCTTCTTTTTTCTGACTTCACAATGCCTTTTCTAATTTCCTGGCCCAGCACCTACATCCACAATGGCTAGAGGCTGTTTGTATACACCTCCCGCTGTGTGGTTCAAATATAGTGCCAACGTCAGTATAGTAAAGGATAGCCTCACAAAGTTCTGATTAACGAATTAACACCCTCTAATAGCCCTTCACCATCCTCCCTTAAATGGATTAAGGCTCTTCTCTAACACTTTCTTTTGCACAAAATTTAATTAAGATTTAGATTTGGTTTGAACATGCCAGGACAGATTCACACTGCATTCATGATGTACTTCAATTAAGGAGCAAAGCAACTTAAGCTGCTTCAACAATAATTAGACTATCTCCTTTTTTAAATGGTATCTAATTATGCTTTATCCCCATGTAATTCAATTTCTTTTCTAGGTTACGGCGTGAATACTACGACAATCTATTTAGATTTTAAAGGTCATCTTCTCCAATTTTGGGGTTGTATTGAGTACCATCCCTTTAAATACATAGCTTTTTATAGCTTTGTATTGCCACTGCACATTACAGCAACAGCAAATATTCAATTAGACGCCACTTTAATCCTCCACCAACCCTGACAACATACTCTCGGTTAGCATTCAATCAACAGCTCCTCAGGAATATGTGGAATAAATAAAGCTTTATGGCTGGTGTTTACATACATGATGGGTTCCCAAACAGTGTTTTTTTTTGTCTGTGTTGACTGTTGGCTTCCCGAGGTGGTTGCCCATTGGTGGTTTGTATAGTGATTTACAACAACAGAGAATGTCCTGCCCAGTGTTAATTTACTTAAAGCAGCAGGGGGTCACTGGCCTGGCCACTGACCATTACACAGTAGGACAGGGGTGTCCAGCTGACTGTCCTTTTAATCGACAACAGCATGCCTAAGGAATTTAACAGCATGGGATTCATCATTTTCCCCCGCAAACAAATAACGTTTATGGAAGATTTACGAGTTACAGGAATTATCTGGGCTTTCCTTCCTTTCAGGTCATTCAATTAGCGACAGTGAATGTCTTGGTTAAAGGGGGTGACGAGACAATTGAAGGTGTCATCTAATTATTTTAGCCCAGCGCTGCGAAAAAACACTCCTGTACTGGAATCCCCGGCCTTGGCTTGGCGGTATGAAGTAAATGGGTTAAAACAGCAGGGGTGATGCAATATGAGGCACTCCTGGAGATGTTCTCCAACCTCTCGCATTTTTAAAGTGAATCAAGGACCTGCAGGACTGCTTTTTGATTAGATAGAAAATATAAGGTAAATCAAATCACCTACTTTATTTGCACGTTTATGAGCAGACTGGATCTTGTAAGGTCAGATACTGTACAGGATTCACTCAGTGTGCTCCCACATCCACTGCTCTTGAGAGCGGGCCAAAGTACACAGGTCTGTGGTACAGAAATAAGTGATCCCTATCTCAACTCCATCAACCCATATGGAACTTTCAAATGCTTTACTTTAACCCAAGCCGGCCAAGGAATACTAGGATTGAGAAGTAATTTGAACAGTGCAGAGGCCAAAAGCTGAAGTCTGTCCTGCAGCCAGGTTTTCCCCTTGTTTGTAAATTAGCTGTGAGTAATGAATTCTGGGAAGCTGCCCTGCTGCAGGGTTGCTCCCTCGCTGCCGGACCCTCCCATGCTCCCCCATCGACATTGCCTTCCCAAATCTGTCCTGATGTTCCTAGTCTGTCAGGAGCCGCCCCAGGGGGCAGTGCGATAGCCTGCTCAACCTGCCCCCTTCCCGTCTCTGGGCCCAAGCCAGCTGAACCGTGTAAGTCCCTGCCATTGCAAACATGGTGACCCTAAATGGGATTGACAGATTGCAGACCGTGGATGCTAGGCCACCAGTCCAGTAACATCAGTTTCTACTGGTGGTATGAAAGCTGCTGGCATGAAGTGGGCATATTGATATTTGGGGGTTGCATTGATAATCAGCTATAGAATGCTGACACCAGAAGGACTTGAAGAAAATCCACACCAAAATGGCTTTACTTATGTGTAAACAACTGCTTAGCTAAAGAAAAGGCTTTAAAATTCAGTTTGCATGAGATTTGCACAAAGAACACTCTGCATTTCCCCGTTTCCTCTGTACTGCTACACTTGTGTCTGTAAAAAGCCTTCGCTATGACTACCACATGGGTCCCCAAGCGCACATTAGAGAGCCTGGGGGGTCCCTAAGTGTCACCCATGAAATCAGGATGTTAGGGCATGAAAAACGGGGGAGGAACCGCTAGTAATTCTCATTATTGTTAAATGTTCATCGTCCCTGGTGTTGACTTTGCCTTAGTCTGGCACCGCTGCCAAGAAACAACATGACTACTACACCCGCAGTTTAAAAGCTAAAGATATGAGGAAAATCTTTTTAAGCCTGAGCATGACCCTATATTAATTAAAAGATCTGACCATTGAGGGTTGCACATTTTCCTCACCACTGCTTGCCTTATAATTGCCATTAAAAAAAATCTTGAATCAGCTCTTGTGAAACATGAACAATTATGCAACGATAATGTTACAGTTTCCAATTCTAATTTTAAAGGTCAATAGCAATTTGTCCGCAATTAATGTAAGGGAGGAACTGCAGGGTATCCACATATTTTACACTGTGGCCATGTGCAATCCATTCTGCAGCTTTGACTGGCAGAGAGAAAAGAACTTCTCAATGGCAGATTTTTGACGTCCATAATGGCTTAATGTCTGCATTTGACAGAGATATTGGGGGAAAAAGAGTGACTCTTTGCGCATTGACGTGGCCCAGAGGCTTTTGCTGTCACAGCTGATGACAGTAACTTTCTCCATGCAGATTAAATTGGTGTTTACAGATTTGCCCTGGGTGTACATTTTTCCCCCTGCTGGGCTCCACTGGCTGATGATGAGTTGCAGATGAGACCAACCGTTCTCGACACTGATGCTTATGCTTCCATCACACAGAGCCTGTAGTGGCTTACTAGACATCCGGCACTGTACTGCCGCACAGTGTTTTCCACTTTGCCACATACAGTATTACCAGAAATTTATATTTGCAGAAAATGTGAGTGCCACTGCCGCCACTTCTGTCATGCTGTACTTGCTGCATGCCAGAGCTGCTTGGCGTAGGAAGATGAAATGCGGTTGAAAAAATTAAACATCATCACGATGTTGATAGTAGACTCCAACCAAAAGTCCCACAGTGTTACAATAGATATCAATGACTTCCTAGTGCTGTTGTACTGCTGGGGTTTTTACAGCTGGTCAGTAAGAATGTGCTCAAAGTTTAAAGACACATTGGGTTGTTTATACAGATGCCTTTTTTTTCTTGAGACCCCACTTCAAAAAGAAATGGAACTTGGCTCATTGCAGAGAAAGTTTTGTTTCATATACGTGAATCATTTCAACCCTGAATATAGAGACATGCAGATTTTCACACAAGTATAATATGTAGTTTGCAACTTATTTTGAAAGGGACTGCTTTAACATTTGGTTGCATGGTCTTCCACTGTACTAAACGATAAGAGTGATAAGCTTCGACAGCTGTTGTCCCAACATTGAAAAACAAAATATTAACTAGTTTGTTACATTGATTAATTGATTGATTGATTGCATTGATTAAGCTTTAAGTGTACAAGTCTGGTGCAGAGTATGCTGATTGTCTAAAGTGTTGGATGCAGAGTATTTACTAAGAAGGGTTAGTGCAAATTAACTGCACTGAAAAATCCATGATCAGACTAGTTTTGACTAACATGGTTGTAGCAACAAAGGTTACCATACAGTACAATCTGTGTTCCTTTATATGTAGCCATATCATATTTCATATATATATATGTTTTTTTCTGGAATCCCTTTTTATTATTTAAAACTTCACACGTGTGAATACTAGTGGTCAGTTTCAACCATTCAATATTCAGATATAATTATTACTTATTCAAACTTTTATAACAACTCTTTCGACACGTTTGCATCTGAAGATGAATATACAGAGCAGCATCTTTGTGCGTATTCATTTCAGGTTGTAAACAGTAGTCTCTGACTCTGGGTTGTTATTGAGTCGTGGCCCCCGGCGTAGGATTGATCCACTTCAGTCCAGCAGCAGGGGGCAGGGAGCACTGGAGGGGCTCAGCGGGGCTCCAAATCAATAAGGTTAATAGATGTGGGGGCCACGCAGTCAGAGGTGTGCAGCCTGGCATTTTCGGTGCCAATGAGGAAAATTCCTGATGACGAGGTGTCTTTTTTGGAGCCTGCATTAATGTCAGTCTGATTACCTGGAGCCAGGAAGGCAGATACAGTGGGTTAGTGGAGCCTTGTTCCCTGGCCATTAACTGGAATTAGCTTTACAAGGAGGTACTTCAGATTGGAGACTTTAACTTGCCACCTCTTCATCCACTGTCCATTGAGAACACCCCCTCCCTCCTTCTCCTTTCCTCCCGACTCTATTCTTTCACTCTGATTTCTATAATGCCAACAGTTTCATAATCACTTGATGAGTAATTTCCTCTCATTTGGGATTTGGAGAGAGAGGTTTCATTTAGACGTTCAATTTTTTCCTCCATTCTTACGACATTTCTCACATCACAATTACAGTATGAGAAGAGGGAAAAAAAAATCTTAGCATAGTACAAAAATTCAACATTTAAAGAGTAAATACAAAAAGCAAGTGTTTCTCAAATCTAGTTTAACAGACAAAATGAACACTGTTCTTCCTAATTTTTTTTTATAGATTATTTTTTGGCCATTTGTAACATTTATTTTTGACAAACAGATGAAGACTTGAAAGGGGGATGACATGCAGCAAAGGGCCGCAGGTTGGAGTCGATACCGGACCATATATTGGTGCCCACTCTACCAACTGAGCTATCGGGGCGCCCTGAAATTAATGCTTTTCATTCCAGAATTTGCTCTTCCACATTTGCTGCTGGACTTTGCCATATTACAGCCTCTCCTTCCAGGAACTAAACACAATCTCCCATTATTTATTTCAGGGACAATAAGCAAACAGTTTGCAGTAGGTCTTTTGTAAAAATGTCCTCACTCTGAAAGTTTGGGCTTAGCCTTTCCACACTGTGATATCCACTAGACTATTGAGATTTCTGAATTGCGCCCTTCAGTTTTTTGCAGACTTAAAGCAGAGTTTGAATGGAGAAATGCAAATGAGGTGCTTGCTGATCTATTCTCTCAGTACCTGGCTAATGTCTATACAGAAAACCAAGTGTCTGAGTGATTCTGTGTGTGTGGATGAGGATACACAGAGGCTGGCCAGTGCCACACCTGCAATTAGCCATGCACCTGCATCGGCTGAATTAAAGTGTGCGAGCAGAAGTCATGCTGGCTTTGCTACCCTCAGCCCCCCTAAACAAAACACTGAAGTCATTTACAATAAAAGAATCAGTTGTCTCCTTTCCCCCCTTTCAAAGATCCCTTTGCATAGGAAATCAGTTGTCTTTGCCTTCATGGACACCATGCCGTGTGGGATCCCATGGAAATGAGTTTTGGCATTGTTGTTCCAAGGCACTCCCCCTCTAATAAATTGAGGAGGATTAAGGGAGAAGAATGTAATAAAGGATAGTCATTTCATCATGACAGCCATTTTTAGAGGGGGTTGGGGCAGCCAAAGATTTAAAGGATAATCAGCCTTGGGTTTATTTCCATAACATGCATTACAATCTGCTTCTTTGAACTTTGCTGCCACTTAGGTTACTGGATGTGTAGGACGAAAAAGAATAAAGCGTTATTATCAAACGTTAGTGTTTGAGACTTGAGTGACATATTAGAGACATCTGAGTGAGTTCTTGAAGATTATTACACATTAATGTAAGCACTTTGAAGTGTGTGTGTGTGTGTGTTTGTGTGTGTGTGTGTGGGTGGGTGTGTGTGTGTCTACAGTGGAGTTACAAGCATATACAAGCATACAGTTTGGCTGATAAAATAAGGCCATTGCTGTAAACAACATTTAAGAAAGAGTCTCATGTGTTTAGAACTTACTGCCGTATCTTTCTTCTAATCTTATTTGGATGCAAAGAAATGTCGCGTTCAAATGAACAGGGAGCTCAAGTGGCAAAAACATTTTGTTTAGTCTGTTCACAGTGCCAAATTTCTCCACGCATGGTATTAGTTTTAATTGATCATGAAGTCCGCTTCCACCCTGCCCCTCTTGGCTGTTTGTTTAGTCTCCGTACGTGATTGGAAACACTTCAAAAATGGTGACCAGCAGCAGGTGAGGGGTGTCTGAGCTTTGAAGTATGTGCTCCTTATTGATCCTGTGCATATTCTAAAAATCAAAGAAGGCATCAAAGGCATAGCTAAACTGTTAAAGACTCTGCATGCACCAAAAAAGGGCACCAATGACAGCGTGAACAAGCAAAGCAGGTGGTGGCTGCCGGTCAGAGCAATCACCCCTCCAACCCCCGTCACGCCCCAGACAGACTGCTGAAGGCTTCTATTTTCATGTTGGACAGCAGTATGGCTCCCACTTTGACTGGCACTTGTCTCTCATTAGAGGAAGTGAATGCAGCTTGGGGAAATCTTCAGTTCAAATTAATTAGTCTGCTAACCCAACACACTGTAGACACTTGCCTGCAGAGGATAAATTATTGGAATCATAAACATTTGGAGCAATTAGTAGATACTTTTGACAACATGAAATGTGTCACCATAGTAATGCTATACATTATAAAAGGTGCTAATTTTTATTGAGTAACATTTTGACCAAAATGACCAAAATGTCAGCCATGTTTTATTGCAGACAAGTCGTAAATGTATGTGTCGGCTGATAAATAACAATAAACTGGGTTACAGAATGCCAAAGACATGTTTAAGGTAACTTAGAAAGAGAGCCCAACTCTTCAATGTAACTAATTTCAATCATTTGGTAGAAAACACATATTTTTATAGTCTTTTTTCAAAGTAGAATTGACAGGATATTGTCTGGTTTGTAGGTGAGAACATCCTATGTACTCAAAACACAGTTAAGAATCAGTATTTAGTTCAAAATTGTGTAACAAAGTGTAGCTAGACCCAGCTTTATTGTAACCAATCTTTCTGACAGCAGACAGTGCACAGAGCCATCACCTCAACAGTCTCAATGACTCTGCTATTGGCCGAATTGATGACAATAAAACAGCTAGGTGGATGCTGCAATTGGAACATCTCTCGGAAACTCCAGGACAAATCCACACTTCTTCAACGTCCGACTCCCCTTCTGATGTATGCCTGTCCTCTGCTCTCCTTGGGTGCACATGGGAGTTATTTGAGCCTTTCTGGGACCAGCGGGAAGCAGCGCTGCCACACCGGCTCACTGTTGGATTACCCTCATTGCGTGTGTCTTTGGCCTCTTTCCTCTCATGACGACACAGGGTTGAGTTCACAAGGGGCTGATTTAACTCATTCACCGCAGTCCACTGCCACTAGCCACATGCCTGCCAGTCCAGTAATTCTAACACAACACTAAGTGTTCCTGAAATGAGGAGACAAAATGCCTCTTTGACTAGATTCACAAAGATTGAAATCTTTTTTTGGGGGGGAGATTTACGCCTAACGCTCTCCAGGGAGTTAAAGAAATTTAGCTCGGGACGCTTTGAGGTCTTGTTTGTGGCTACTGTAAATGTTGCTTTTACACTTCTGTCGTATTTGCTTTTCTTGCAAATGATGTCTGTCTGTTGGGAATTACATTTGTAATGCTTTTAAAGTTTAAACTGTGACTTGACATTTGATTGACAGAAATGTATCTATAAATACTGTATTTTGATAATTGATTGATTGTCATTTTTCAAGCAAAGAAATGCCAATTATTAACATGTTCCAGCTTTTCAGTTGTGAGGATTTACAGGTCGCGTTGTCTTGTGTGTTAATGAACTGAATTATGGTGCAAATACAAACAATTTCGGCATGTCACCTAGGTAATCACTTACATTGTGTGATTTTTTTTTGCAAGGCTAGTTGCACATAAAACCTGATTCAAGGTGCCACATTCCCACCCAAATGGCAAGCACGTATTATGAAAATATAAATATCATGATGCACCTGAAGAAACCCCAAAATAACTATTATCTTATTATGGGGTTTATGCCACAAAATGATGTTTGTCCATTTTGGAGGTTGCTGCTAAGGTGCTTTGTAGATCTAGTCTTGTCACCTCGTACTTGATGAAGCAACGGAGAAGTTTCCAAGGGCACGTTACCTTCATTAGTCTGTACAAACTTTCCTCCCATTTACTGTAATACCTTGTTTTTGGTGCAATAATATGCAAATGAATGACACTGCATTTTGTTGCCGTCATCACCTTTGGCATACATGCGTTCCTTAACACAGCTTTGCACTTATGACAAGTTGATCAGCATTGACCTGAAATATACCTTACATGTTTTTTTTTTTAATAATTCAGCTAAAGAAATGTACATCTAGACTCAATTTACTGTAAAATATGACAAAACCTTTCTTCAAGTAAATAAAGTCATATTGCCTTTTTTAATTGCACATGGATCAAGCTTGGCTGGCCTGTCCTGTTTCTTGGGATGTTGTCACTGAGTTTAAGGAAAGAAAAAAAAGCTTATCCTGCCTTTTCCCAAGAGACTTAACAATAATACATACAATGAACCTACTGACCCTTGAAACCCTTCTTTTTAGTCAGTGTGAGGTCGTGTTTTTATTGGCTGTTTGTTACGTGCTCCGATTGCTGTAAGTAGCCTGTACAGCAAATGTCTTTTGCCTCTCTAACTGAGGCATCCCGTCATCTGAACAGAGGCATCCCACTGACATCCCAGGAGACACAACTTGAGTAATGTTCTCACATTAATAAGGCAAACAAGGGATAGTCTTTACATCAGGACTATTAATTCAAGATCATATGGTATTCTGGCTGCACATTATGATGTAGCTCATGTGATGTAATTTCTACAACATGGTTTAAATGTAACAGAACAGATAACACAAGATGATTTTCCTTTCTAAAACATAAGTCCTAGTGGTTGGGTATGATCTAAGAGTTTCAGAGGAGGTGTCTCTAATTCATTAGCAGGACAAGTGAACATCGGCTATGAATGTTTTCTCTGCTTTTGTGTTTGTGATCCGTGTCATGTCATTAACGCCCAAAACATACAAAGTCAACCTTTTTGCAAGGAGGAGAATACGTTAATCGACATCTTCGTTGAGTCAGAAAAAAGTTCTAAATGAGCTGCAGATTTCAATTTTGCACTTTAACATATTTGTATTTCTTAACATAGTTCTTCCGCAGTGTTTCAACGAGGGACAATAAGGACGTTTAGAAAAGGGTGTGAAAAAGTCTGCTGCCTGTGGCCAAAAGAATGAACTATGGCAGAGTGGAGATTGTGAATAGGCCTTTTACAGGTCACAGAATCCATTCAGCCGGCTGACATTGTTATTATCTGACCGTCATAGATGGGCCTAATTAATATTCTAATCATAGGCCTCCAGAACATTGTAAACAAAATTATCCGCTGAGTACCATTTGCTTATTCAGCCACTCGTTGACTCTGTTAGTGAGAAACAACCACTCTGGAGAATATTAACACCAAGTAAAGGCTAACTTAAAGGCAAAACAATCTCTTTTTTTGTAGTTGATTAAAATTACTCGTTTCATCTCTGCTTTGTTTTTGATCGGAGTAAAAAAGTGCTTTAAAAGTAAAGGAAAAAAATGTTTTGGCTTGATTATAGGAATCACATTATCACAACAGTATTAGTTTGGTTTTAACAATATGGCATAACGGAAATCTTAAGAATGTTAATAAACAAGTCACTCCTAATCAAGCTCACATGAACAACGATATTCAAATGTTGCTATCCAATTGTATTTGAATGTGCACGTTTAGATAAATCAATCTTATTGAAGAGTTACACGCAGTTATAACTTTAAAATGGTGTCTAACAAGTCTTCAAACCTCGCAATTTGCGAAAATAAGCTCAGTCCCTTTTGAGCTGAAAGTGATGGATGAGTGAATCATTTCAAATGTTCTCATCTTTTCAGAAATGTGTTACGGTAAGAAATCGAGCTATTAATATGTGGGTTGTTTGGAAAAAACACATTTAAATTCGGTCTTTGTATTGGTGCCCAATATTGTACTTGAATTTAATAGATAGTTGTTTATGAAATGCCTACAAAACGCCTTGCTGCAAATCTCCATCATTATTGTTCCCTGTCAACTTGGAGATGTTACCCTCTGTGGGGTGTTGGGAGAGTTATGGAGTGTCGTGCCAAAGGAAGACCTGAAAGTTAACAGACATATTTTTGGGGCACACACAGTCTCATGAAGGAGCTCCTTCAGATGGGAAAGTGAACAGACTGAAATGCTAATTTCCACACGATGATAAATCTGCAGTATGAAATTGTCGGTACAGAGCTCTCGCCCCTAGGCTGTGCGTTATTGCTTTATTCTATTAGTCAGTTATTACCAGCAATCACAGTCAACCCCCACTGCCCCCCGCACACAAAGCCCCTTTTACATTACATTTATCAGGCGTTGTACAAACGTTGAAAACATATGACGGCAGCCCTCAGAGCTGTGTTTCCTCCGGGGCTCGGGGGCATCTGCTGAGGGAGGGGACCTCCAGCTGGCCCATACTGCAGCTGTTTGCTGGGCGGCAGTGACACCATGAGGGCCACTTACATTCTTCTTATTCATCAAGCTCTCAAACATTACATAGATACACGTATTCCACTTTTTGACTCATGCTTATGTACATTTGAGGATCTCTTGAAGCCGATTTAAGTGAAGTTTGAATTTTGCTGTCAAATATATGTTTCTGCTCACACCTGGGTGATGTAGCTGAGCACCTGACTTTACACTTGTGATTGCGCTACCTCTTCACCCAGATTTTCAGCCTTGTGCCCTCTCTCCACTACTTCTTATGGGAGCAGCAGCCTGAGGCTATTTACATCACTATCTGGGAAATAATTACCATACTGTTTTATATAATGCCAAGGCAATCACAGGGTGATAACATGCAATTAAGCAGTGATCTCTGATTTGTACGTAGGCAATCTTGCATCACTTCAGCCCTGAAGATAAAGTGCCCATCTCAAAATGTCAGATTTTAGTGGTTTAATCTGATTATACAATTAATATGCATGTCCCTCTATCCTGGGATTGCCGCCATTATTGACATTGATAAATTGAGCTAATTTCGATCCAAATTTTGACCAGAGACACCCCATTTAGTTGAATGTCACCTGGTTATACTTTTTTTCCACTCGCTTCTTTCTTTATTTTGCCTCTATCTTTAGGCAAGAGCTGAAATCTTCTACATCATTTTGGGATTAGAGAAGTCTTGAAAGGAGCCACATCAACGGGGTGTTGGGATGTAATTGTTTGTCATGTCGTTTCTCCACCTTGCAATTTCCCTGTGAGTCCTGTTGGAAGGGAGCAGGCAGCCGTGGATGACAGGTGCCAGGGGGGCTAGGTGTTTATAGTATCGCCCAGGAGAGGAGTGCCGGCCTGGGCCTCGAGAGACAGCTCCGTCTGTCTGTCTTACCCAAGGAGCTCTACATTACAGCTTCCCAATTTCAGCCTTTTGAATGTCATGGAGCCTTGAGGAAAAACAAACCAAGATGTTATAGTGGAGTTTACATTTATAGGGAAGACATCTCATTTTCTGAACATTGAAAAGAATAAAAGCAAGGAAGTCTGAGCTGTTGTAGTAGGCAGGCTGCTCAAACGGGTAGGCAGCTCCGTCACATTTGAGCAGATTCCTCCATCTAGCCTGAGGGAGCGTGGTGCTCACCGTTTGAAGATTAAAACATCCACTGTCATTTCCTGCTCCAGTGGTTGCTTTCCCAAGAAGAGTGAAGATATGAATTGTATTTTCCACCCCCTTCAGAGCTGATTATCGAGAGCCAGCCTTTCAGTGGCCTCCATGTTTCATGGTGGTCTCAGGAACAAGCCACCAACGAGGCAGAATTGGAGGGGTGCAGATCAGCTGTGTGTTGTATTTGTGTAAGCCATTGTTCCAACCAAATACAAAAGATGAAGCATGCCTAAATCCTTTCTACTTCCTTGTGTGAGGTTCTTGTGTGTATGTGCGCACAGCCGCGTCCACGCATGCGGCTGGGTGTGTTTTTATGTGTGTTGTTCTATTGGCGCGTCTCTGAATGTGGTTGTTGGTATGTTTAGACTCTCCATTTAGTCTTCCCCTTAGCCCATCAGTGCGTTGTCAGCAGCACGTCCAGTCCAGAGAAAGGCCCAGGATAGGACTGGGTGCCCTGGTGGGGGGCTCTAATAGAGCCATCAGTCAAGTGCCTTTCCAGCCGACCATACCACAGGGCATAAGCGTTAATGCTGAGGCACATGGCGTAAGCGCTGAGGAGCAGGGCTGTTTATCAAAGTGCATCCAATGTGAAGGAAGTTGTTAGTTAAGTGTGTTTGCCCTGTCACAAGGCTGCATGGCTATCCCACTGGAACTTGTTCTGTCATATGCTAGCAGTATTTCAGGGGTTGTTACTTATAGTGTAGAAATCACAACCACAACTGCAGTTTAAAAAAAAAAATTAAATAAATTGCCAACTGAAATATCTCTATGTCTAATTATCAGCATGGGCATTTGATTTTCAGAACAAATAGTGAAACATTTTGTGGTTATAATGTGAGAATATTTTTCTTTTCTGTTTTACATGACCTTAAATTGAATAACTTTAAATAAGCAAAAAGAAGATATTATCTTTACATTTGGAAAACGGCTTACCTTTTTTACACCGTTTTCTGCCATTTCAGACTATTAAACCGTGGACTCAGACTCAGAGTAGCACTGAGCTAGTTTACTTTGCAGCAGATATTAATTTCATATGTGAGTTGCCTAAGCCGAAAAACTCTATGGCTATTTTAAGAGCTTGGCCCAAAGTGTGTGTGCATGTATGTGTGAAGCTACTTCCTGTGTGACCTTCTGGACTGTGAGAGGAGCCACGGTGAGACACACACCGACTCTGCATGGAGCAACAGCCAACACAGCCCACTCTGAATCATCAGATCAGCATACCAGTCCAGTTCTGTTGCATCACACATCATCCCTCAACTCAATATTTGCCTATTTCTGCATGCAATTTTAACCCTGACATACCCTACTGTTGCTCCTCTTCCCTCTCTATGGCACCACATTTTGTCACAATGCGGATGTGAAAGTGCTGAGAGGAACAGGAGTTCATTTCCTTCATTTTAGAAAGAATAAAGTGATAAAACCCAGAGCATCACTATCATTTTCACTTATATTATTGTTTTTCTAGTAGGCTACAAACATTGTCAGTAATTGTGTGATCCACTGAAAACACCTTATCTGACACCGTTTACAAAAGTCAACTGTTCTATTATTTATTCTACAAATTTAGAAGTTAAATTACATATCTGAGCTCATTAACATAAAAACATGTCATCACTGAATAAAAGCACATTTGAACATTGGGAATCAATATAGAAAAAGAAGCAGTTCCGACTTTATGGGAAACATGTCTGTATGGTGCATCCCGACACTTCTTTGAGGGGAGAATGTTGCCTCGGGCTGAAATTGAAATGGTTCAGCTGTTTCCAATACAAAAGCTCTCTTTTAGCAAAAACAGAAGTGGAGCTGTAAAGATAGCACATGTTGGAGCATATAGATCTTATGTTCACATGGGACTTGCTGCTTGTTTGGAGAATCTCTGATCAAAGCCGCCCCTCCTGAGAAGGGCTTTATTAGATTTCACACCTTCCCCCTAGGAGCCGGGGAAAAACACAAAGCATACTTTTCTACATCAATAAATATTCATTTTTTCTTATAGATCAATCCCTTTTTAAGGTTTGCCATTACATTGCAACACATTACAGATTATCAGGCCAGAGTGATGACACAAATGTTAAATATATAAGACTTTATCAAATCTTCCCATATGTTCTGCCAACCAAAAACAAACGCTCTACCTTCCTGGTGATGAACTGCGGTTTCATCAGAGTAACAGCAGAGGAGGAAAAGCAACACCATCTTTTAATTGGCTGGGATTAAGTTTGGATTGAGAAGACTTTTTGGTTGAATGAGATCTGGGCAAGCTGCCAAATGAATAGAAAATGGTGTTCTCTTCCTCTCGACTGGCCATGGCGCTCCCCTGTCATTAGAAGGGAAGTGCATGTGAGCCATTCCAGATTTGATTTTAATAATGCCAATGCCTTACAGCCTCTTTAAATTGGGGGTTTTGGTTAAATGCAATACGCCCCTCTTTTTTTGCATTTCTGGAACGTAGATAAAAACACCTCTCCGTTCTTTGAATTCCGTGCTCGAGGAGTATCAGGTGTGTCTGGCACGTGTTTTCGAGGGCAATCCTCTGAAATTAAGGAATTGTATTATCTTCCATGAAATAGTTTGCTTTCACTGATGGGTGTTGAAATAGAGTGGACCTCTATCTGCCCTGTAATGATGTCTATTCTCTTTGTTATGGTGAAGGAATAAGATCTACTTAATAATTCTACTTTGTCCTTGTTGCCATGTACTGTATCACATGTTCTTCCCATGCGGCCTCATGAACGCTACATGGTGTTTGACATGCCACAATGTCCCTGTTTCACCTTTTCAAAGAGATGGTATTGTCGGCATACACACAAACAAACAAACAGGCAGAGTGCTGTTTCCTGTTCTCCCCAACTGAACCGTCTGGCCTGGGAGCCAGCTAAAGCCAGAGGTTAGGAGCTCAATTTTCCTCCCTCCTTGCCACATCGCCATGACAACGGATTTAGAAATCACACTGTCTCCTGGGAAGAAAGCCTGGGTGACACCACACAGTGGCACTTTTGTGGTACAAGAGGGGAGCAGGGTTCATTTAGGCAAGCTGGTCAAGGATGAGCATTCAGCTTCCTGAAGAGGAAAGATCAGGTTGGACATAGAGAGGGGGGGGAAGGAGGCCTTGGTGAAAGAGCTGTGATGCGACTCCAACCGCTGAATTCACCCGCCGGAAAGAGAAAGGTGACTGATTCATTCCTAAATTAGTCTACAAGCCTGCCAAGAACAAGGGGTTTGTCGGAGGGTCTTCAACAACATGTTGAATGTATGAGTTACCTTCCTTTTCAATGTAACTTATATAATTCAAAAATGTCTAGTAAGCATTTAACTCATACAATTCTCTACATCTATCAAAAGGTTGTATAAGACATGAGAGAGCTCTACTGGCTGCTGTGGTCCTAACATCTGTCACATTGGTGGAAAACAAGCCACATCGTACACAGGGGACTATGACATAAGAGGCATTCTGAGGATGTAGCTACTGTAAAATAACCAGAACAGCGACGACGTCTGAAATGCAAGCGCAGCTGTGTGTAGCTGTGGCTTAGACTTGTGAAGCTTATTAAAATTCAATGCACACATCGTTTGACTGAAAAGTCTTCTTCCTCTCTGTGTTTAAGAGCACGTGTCTAAATCCGTTCAATAAAACAGTCAAAGAGTTCACACTGTTCAGTGAACAATAAAAATCAATAGCATTAATCACTTCTTTAGGAAACCTTAAGTGTTTCTCTAGAGGCCTTGTCGGTTTCAATGAACACATCTTTTTTTTTATACAGTCTCTTGTCAATAAAACATTTGGAGGATCTTAAATTCTTCATCACATCACAGAGGCAGAGGTCTCCACACGTCTTTCTTCTCCCCCTCTCTGGCGTTTTGAAGATCCAGTTAACTGATAGATCAATAAGAATATTCTTAGAGGAGTGAGCGTACCTTTCATGCAGCGCTAACTTGTTTCTTCCTGTGCCCCAGGTGTCCGGGGCGTCCGTCCAATCAGAAGATCCCATAAGAAGCGGCCCGGCCGACCAGAAGCCTGATCATTTGCTTCCTGAATGCATTCCAATTCCTTCACAGGCGCATAAGCAATTTTTACAGTAGTTAAGCAGAGGTGGAACTGCTTCACATAATCTTGCTTCGACCGTCTCCACTGTCGGCCCAGTGACAAATCATGTTAAATCCCAGGCTGAGCTCGAGCCCAAAGTGGAATAAGCTTTCTTGTGGCAATAAACATCTGAGTACGGACAGCAAAAAACACTCCTGTGACCAGAGCTATCCATCTTTTCAGTGCATCAAAACATCCTCTACCCAGCAAGTCACCGCTTGTGGTAATAGCTGCTTAATTTGTGTCTGTTTTCCATGGACTTATTGGGCCTTTTTCTAATATTACTAAACTATAATTCAGAGCTAAAAGCAGAGCATGTTCTGACAATTTTCAGTATGTTTTGCTGGATTTGATCAGTGGTGTTAGCTTGTGGCCTCAGGCTATCCGGGGTCATGTTTGGTGTTATGCCCAGGGGTGTCAGCAGGTCAGTTAACTATTGACCAGGATGGGTTATTTGCTCCCACCACCCCCCTCATCTTTTACTAACTTCTAACTTCCATGCCTTCATTGACACTAACTTGACTCTTGGGAACAGCTTCAATTGTTTAATCTTAAGCTGACCATGACAAAGTAGCCCTTTCAAACTTGTCAACAGGCTTATTTCCACTACACAAAACATTGTTGTGGCGAGAACTTCATTCAAACCCAGAAAACACACACTATTATGTATGACACAAATATGGTGTGACAGTGACGGGACACAACTTCACATGTTGGGACTTTTACAGCTAGTAGAAAATAAAAAATCTAAAAAATAAATATGTAAAAATTGATCTTTTTCATTTGTGGGATCAGTGCAATGAAAATGAAGTTGAATCCAATCCAGACATTCTCTTGTAATCTATCCATTATTTTCTTCTGTTAATTGCCTATTAAACAACAGAAAAGTGTGCACTAGGCAGAGGATGTCTTTAAATTGCTTGTTTTGTCAAACCTAAATCTTAACCTAAAGTATGCTTAACAAAGTAACAAGCTGCAAGCTGTTTCCGCTCTAAGCTTTAACACCGTTTGACAGGAATTGTGTAATAATATCAATATGACGTATAACTAAGAGAGAATAAGATACCTAACTCTAACCCCTAAAGGGCAATTGTAAAAATATTTGCGTTATGAATGCAAACCTAGTTAGACTGACTCTTAGCGCTTCTTGGAATTGGGGCCCGCTGAAGACCATGGCATGCATCCCACCTCCTGCATCCCATCACCCATCTTCTCCTTCCCCTCAACATCCCCCCCACCCACACA
>NC_048428.1:14374713-14395287 GCF_013103735.1 Etheostoma cragini | reverse complement strand
TCTCTCTCTCTCTCTCTCTCTCTCTCTCTCTCTCTCTCTCTCTCTCTCTCTCTCTCTCTCTCTCTCTCTCTGTCCCCTGTGTGGAAGTCGGAGTGCAGAAACAAGCACAAAAGCAACTGTAAATAACCATGAATGTTAATCCAGCATTAATTGGTTCTCTCTTAAACTGGGTGTGCACTTTCACAGGCCAGGCTCCTCCGCGGGTCATTAAAGGCATAGAACCCCTTTCATTGTTTACTTAACTAGCTTCATCTATATTTCAAGAGACAGACTAATAAAATTGACCATGGCTGCAGTATCATGGTGACCTCACTTGATTGTGTTTTTTGTTTGAATGAGACAGTGTTAAAATCTGAGCTATAATACGTGTGTTTTCTCACAGCACCCAAACGTCCTGTAAAAGCGGTCCTCAACCCCCCCTTAAGTTTCTATTTTTACACTTTCTCTGCACTTCAAAATTTAGATAAAACTGAAGTAATTGCTCCATCACCTGTTTCTTTATACACAGTCGTGTTGACACTGGGCCCTGGGCCACACTGGGGCAAACACTCTGCAAACGAAGTGTGGAAAACCCCGCAGTAGTCCCGGGGTCAAGTTTGTATACACGAGTTTAAATTTTGTGGCGTCCGACTCTCTCTGTCTCCAGCTCTGGAAGTTTCCACACAAGGGCCACTACACAATCCACAGACTCCAATTATCCCCTTCCTCTGAGCGCCTTAAGCAAGTTTTTCTAAACTCTTTTCACTTCGCTCTTGTCAAGCAATGAAAGAAAAACTAACCACCATGTCAAGAGAACTCAGCTGCCTAGCAACAGGGCCACAGCTTAATACTGATTTGCTTCAGGTTTTGAGTAATGGGAATTGACAATGTTAAGCCAGTCACAAGTGTTGTTTGTCACCTCTGAAATGCAAACAAAAATGCATTGTTTTTCCAAAGTATTGAGCATGATTGATGTTTAAAGACCACAATGGTATCATTCATTTTTCCTGTGTGTTTTTGCCAGGATTGATGTCATATCTTTTCATGGCAAGTTAAAGGTTTTGAAGGAGCATGAAAATGCACAGCTTTTCATGTTGCAGCAGACGGCGGCGCGGCGCATGCATTCTTATAACTGGTTAGGTTTAATGATTCTATTCAGCCTGTGTTCATCTCACCCAGAAATAATTTAATAAGAAACTTTGTCCTTTCCAAGTCTCTGTGTCATGTCACAATAGTCGCAGGATGGACAAAAGACAACCTCAATACAACAAAGAGAAAAGTCCTGAATATGAAAGCCTTTGATACCCTTCATTCATTTGTTCTGTGACTTTTTTTTAAGATTTGTTGTTCATGACGGCCTTTGATGCTAAACTATTTGGATTTGAATTCTGGTTACTCAAGTGTCTAGAGTAAATAAGTTCAAAGATAGGATTTCCCATTTTAAATTTGGTTTAGAATCAAGTTAAAATTAAGTTAAAATTCAATGAAAAGCTATTTGCTCTGCATTTTGCACACACACTGTACTATATACTATACATCATTATGTACATGCAATATTTATTATATAGGTTATTGTATACGTACATGCACTAGGCCTATTTGTTACAGCTTTTTTGACTTTTGTATTACTTTTTTGACTGAGCAGTTCAACTACATGAAAGCCACCATAATCTTATAGTGCTATTGATAGATGTGTTATAATAAAGAAATACTTATCCAACATTTGTGTTTGAAAATTGCTATTTAAATATTTTTTCGGAATATACTGACCTACACCTGCTCTGAAGTCACAGTTTTCTTTTTTTCTTTTCACAGATTTATTTAATTTAATGAAATACAAATATGTTTACATCAGAGAGATTTTTGTTGGTATTTAGACCATTTTTGGATAGTCTTCGTAGCCCTACACACAAGCGAACTGTGCTTGATTGTATGATTTGGAAACTGGTAATTTCTTCTGCTCTAAAGAGCATTTTTCAAAAGGAGCAAATGACACAATAAGAAAGCCATCCATCACAAAGGAAAATTAGTGTAGAAATAAATGGCAGTCTTTGACTCTCTCTTCTGTGTCCCATGTGAAGCTCTGATGAATATCGAGGCAGACAGCAGAGAATAGTCAACAATAACCTCAGTGACATCAAAGGCCCAGACAGTGGTACTGGGGGAAGCCCACAGAGGGCCAAAGACAAAATAAACAGTGGCTATGTCAAAGCCCACATATCTCCACCCACAGCTCCCCCTTCTTACAGTTGCATGTGTTCAGAGTGAATCCTGTGTCTGTGCTGTTGTGTTTCTACTGACATCTGCAATAGATTGTAAAGCTTAATCTTTGCTGCAAATAATGTTCTCCCACCTGGGGATGCCACTGGCCTCAGTGATAATAATGCGCCATCACATCCTTACCAGACAATAATAAGACTTAATTTTCTTAATTGTAAAAAAATCCCCACTGTTCACTATGTGTGTCTTACATGTGTTGCTGTTTCAAAAAAAGCTGTTCAATACATGGAAACTGTAATCTCTCGCACGCATTTAGGTTCACCTTTATATGCAGTTCAATTCATGTTGTAGGACGTGACAATGACATGTCTGTAGCACACTTACATCCCAACTGCTATTACATTCCTATCCATTTCGGTCTCGGTGATCGTATCACATTACACGCTTCCGTATTTAACATACAGCTGCTTTGATCAAATATGCATCGTTGTATTAAAGTTTTTGCAGTGATCAATGATATCACTTAACACAGCAGTAAAAGCAAATCTGGCGAGATGATGAAGTCATCGCTTAAACAAAAAATTGTACATTTCAACAAATGGATATCTATATGCCAGAGTCACATTAAGAGAAGTCTTCTTTTAGACGTAGCTCATTTATAATCATCAACATGCTGAAATAATCAAGAACTACAATGCCACAACAAATAGTGCTTGGTGTGAAAAACATATCTGATGTCTCTCAGGTTCTGACATTGTCTGAAATGTCTTCCTGCATCCATAACAAATGGCTCTTAGCACTCATGCCATCTGTCCTTAATGAGTCCATTTTCTCTCCGAGCCATTTCCATACTGTATTGTGCATTGCCTTACATGCATTTGCATAATTGGTCAAAGATTTTGCGCCAAAATAGATATCCATGCTGGGAGAGAGTGTGAGAGGATGAAGCCATAGAAGAAAAGAAAGGGAAAGAAAGAAGGCAGAGTGAAGATGTTTGTGAAATAATGTGCAAAGAAAATCCATTTTTCCCCTCTCTAAGCCCCACAGTAACCTAATCAGGAGTTGCTTTATCTGCTAATCCACATTTAAACTTTAACCTGTAGGGGGGCTCTTTGTGTTAGTTAATGTAAGCATAAAAGCAGAGGCCGGCCTGAATGACTAATCAGATCCATCATACATTGTAAAACTAAGTAGCTTTACCCAAAAAAAGGAAATCAGAATTAGCGTGACTTCCATCTGAGGAGAAGCAGGGTAAACTTGAAATGAAACAATGGCCATATAACGAAATGGTGGAGTCGAATACATTAGTGTTCAAAAGGCAACTTCTTAATCAGCTCAGCTGTCTACGCCAGACACAAACGGGGATGTTGGGTCATTTGGTAAATGAAGGCGTGGAAGGGCAAACCTCAAGATGCAGACAGGCACCATGAAATGCAAGGACAGGCATATAAACGGGAACAAATGCTGGCAATTTAATAAAAAGTAATTTGAGGGAAATCTTTACAGGCCCACAGGACATGCTGCCGCTAAGATGATAAATGACAGCCATGGCAGATGACATATTAGGCTTTTAAAATTTCAGTATATAAAGAGAATTAGAAGTCTGAGCTCAAAGCAGGACGTGAATGAGATCATCCAACAACAATGGTTAATTCATTGCAGTATTTCAAATGTATCAGCTGCTGAAGTTCGACTGCATTAAACAGAAACGCTAACTTAACAGAAAAGAGATTTGGACATTTTGTTTTTTGTGCTTAAAAACAATTTCAAACCCCCTTTTTTTGAATATAATTTATCTTGTAAACGGTAGAAAAAAAAAAGTAAACATATGTAAAAGCATTTGTTTAATGTCTCTCAATCAACACACACCATGAGTATTTATACAGGCTCTGAAACAATTCATTATTTACCATGACACAAATACTCCTCATTGGATCCTGAAGTCAATTACCTGTCACAACTGTTACATGCTAAATGGTGCAATTCACGTGAGAGATCAAAAGAAATGGGGATCTTTTTTCTTTTTTTACAGCATTAAACATCTGTTGACAGAGTTCACATTTACTCCTGTGGGACTAGCACTTAAATTTGTTTTCCTTCAATCCTACAATAAATCGTGTCAAAAACATTGAGCCAACGTCTGTAGCAGTGACGTATGGAGCGTTGCACGTAATGTACATATTATTCACATATACTGTATGTTGAGATGCTATAAGATGTTTCTTTGTTCCTATTCTTTTGGAACAGACTGTACTGTACTAAGTATATATATATATGTATAAAAACTGGACTGGTAATGGTCTCCAATTAGCATTTACACTGAACACTACTCTTAGATTCAAATCAGAGAGAGAAGATGAAAAAAATAGAAAGAATAGCATGTCATTTTTCCTTTATTGATGTATCTAACTATATAATTTTCTCTCCATTAGAGACTGGGACATGATTCTATATCAGAATTATCATAATACATAGTAAGGCATGCCGTTTGCCCTTTCCATGATGCAGTTGATTCCTTTTTTTCTCCTTTGCTCTCTGTCCCTCCCCAAAAGCGTTTCTAAAAATTACCTGATTGAGATAATGATGGACCTTAAGATTCGTCTCACATAAACCCTGTAAAATTAGAAAAATGATACAAATCAAAGCTACACCTTTTGTGTAATGCACAAAATTGTGTAGCATTTAAATCTTAAAGGAGTTAAGATTTTAGTGTGTTTTCTGGCAATTTGACACTTAAAAAAGGACCATGTGCAGGTGTAAAAACGCAGGTAGCTGCTGTTCATTTTCTAAAATTACTGTAAGAAAACACAAAATCCTGTTTAAGTCACACAGAGCCTCTAGAGCCTATATAGCTGTGTGGACAATCCAAACACAAACATAGGTACTTAGCTCACTGTATGAGAGAGGTTGAAAGCTGGGGGATGCACTCAAGGTGATTATCATTTTCATTTTAATAAAAGGTAGCTGCTCCCATGATATGTATGTGTATAGTATATTTGTGAATCATGTATGCTCCTAGGATACTAAATAAGACCAGGCCGCTGGAAGATTGTGCTGTGGTCTCTGGGCAGGAAACTATGCATTCTTGCTTCCCAGGGTCTGAGCACATGAACGGGCTACGTGTCCTCTGCTTCACTTCTGCTGTTATTGTCTTGTTTCTGCCAAGGTCCCAAAGCTCTTCTGTAGGATCTAACTCCATCTAGTGGCCCTGCAGACTCTCTTCAGTATGCACGACACTCCAACGCACACTTAACCTATGGCTGTGTACACACTACTTCACCACTAAACAATTTAAAATATGTTCAGCCATACAGGACGTGTTTATACTTGTACAATAAGTTGTTCTGTGTATCTTCATATCATTTTCATAAGATATAATGTGCTGTTTTTTCTTTCAATAGGCGGGGCCACTGTGGTCATGTTTCTGCAGTACCACCCTGCCAGAGGCTGGGGGTCATAAAACAATTTTTTCGGAGCCAACACTCAGAGTCTAATAATAAAAGAAGCTCAAGGGACATGTGATCTTTGCACATCCTCCAAAGCTCATTATTACCATAATACCACAATAAAGTTGTCTCTGTCATATTAATGTTACCCACTTTTTTTAGAATTCTAATGAAGTTGTCCAGTCCATTTTCATTTAGCAGATTACGATGTGTAAAGAAACAATAAGGGAGGCCAAGGCTTTGCGACTGTAATCACGCAATTTACCACCGCTCTCAGGTCTTATATGACAGGCCAATTTCCACACTTATTAAGCCTCTGACACACTCGAAATAATCGTATTAGCGTTTTTTTGGTGAAATTAGCCCAATTTCTGGGAGACATTCTAGGATCGACGTAATAGACTCGTATGCATAACTTGTGATGTCTCTATTGGCGCTCAGCACCAGGCAGGGGGTGGAAAGGCCGGTCCTTAGTCAGAGACATCCATCAAACCCTGCTCTCTGCTTGGCCTGCTATATACTGCACTTTAACTTCCTTTTTTTTTTTAAAGTTTTTAATCAAGGATGTAGTGCTAAATGATTTCATTTTGCTCTGCTCTGTAAGAATATTTTAACACGTCAAGCAACTTCCTGTGGAGAAGGTCAGAGTCAAGTCTGAGAGCTCTACTCCAGCTAAGACCGAAAAGAACTTCCCCACTTGTTTTTCCCTTGGTATGTTTAACATGGCTGACATTTTGCCATGGTGCCATTGATAAACACTGCTAAAGTAGCAAGCACGAAAGTTGTGGTGTCATAATTCACCACCGCAAAATGAGTCTGCTCACTGGGAATGGTGGAAAGAAGAAACACAAGGCACTCTGCTCATCTACCCCCTCCAGTGAGGAATGTGCACATTGCAAACCGGTTCCTAGTTGGGGTACGCCACATCCTGGTACTTTTATCTTTAACCTCTGACCCCTTGGCACATCTGGAAACATAGTTGGACTCAAACATGAGGACGTTTTCGTCTCTCTTCGCTCGAGAGAACGATGGAAGAGAAGCATTTAAGTTTGTCTCCAACACAGTAAACATATCTTTCCACAGAGCAGGGATGTGTTATGGCTGAACTAGCTATGAACTGGGATATTGACCATTTGAGCAGTAAGCATGGCATGTTGAGATGGTGAGAAAACACTTTTGTTCATTTTGGCTGGGTGGCTTCTAGACTTGGACGCAGATGAACATCTCAGCTGGAATTACGCATCTTTGATGTTGGAGGACAATGATGTGGAGCCAATGCAAACATGTCCAGGCAGGATATTTTCAACTAACAAAAATAGGCACCACTTTTTTTTTGTTCTTTTATTAAAGAGCCTCAACACTGGTTTTGCTAAGTGGAATAAGGGGAAACATTATGATTTTTCACGCTGAGCATTTCATGTTTTGTAGAGAACGACTTTGTTTGTGCATCCTCATCCTCCTTTCTGTTTGAGGATACAAAAATAATCTTTTCTCTGCTAACCTTCTCTGGATCAAAAATAAAACAAACAAGTGGAGCACAATTTTCAGGATTTATGCAGGTGTTTATAATGGGTGGTGGAAAAAAATAAATACTGCATAGTATTACAACATTTTTTGTATGTAGCAAGGCTGTATCAACACACAGACGCCCAGTATAAATCCTTTTATCATATATGTGTTGGTCAGTTTGTCTGCTTCACAATCCCATTTTGCGGCAATAAAATTGAAGGGAGATGAAGTTTATCTTTTTAGATAAAACAGATGCTGACAGCATTTTCTTTTGGGGACATTCTTTAAAAATGGGAAAAATTTCAAGTTGGAAAAATGTAGTAAATTGCAATATATTGCAGAATGTTGCAATATGTTTAAAAATGCAATACTATTGTATTGTGACATAAGTATCGTGAATATGTCATATTGTAAGGCCTCTGGTGATCCCAACTCCTAGTATTTATTAGCTTTTTATTATCTGTACCAAGAGTGTGTGTTTCGAAATGTCCACCTTCTCAGTAGACAATATGGACTGAGTCGAAGAAATTATTTGTCCATAAACCTGTCTTTCGGGACTTGTCAGTGAAGTTGTTGTTTGATCGTCAAAGTCTTTTGGCAGTGATCGGTAACCTCTTCAGGTTTTATGATCATTGTTATTTCAATGTTGGGGGGGCGGGGGGGGTTTAAGGGCCCGTAATCCTAGTCTGTTTAGTAGTGCTGACATTTACTGAAGCATCGGTTTTATACCACCGCCTTTTGCCAGCCACAGCTGCTTTTTTATTCCATATAAATGACATTCTCAGAGATAACAGCGGGTCCCACCGTGATATGGGGAGACAGTTGGAAAAAAAAGGGCAACAATCAAGACTCCTGATAGAAATAGTGTCTGTAGGGAACACTTCAGTGTGTGTCTCAGAGGAAATCTGTGAATTGTAGATTCCCCATACAAGCATGTTATACTGGTCTTTCACTTACTCAAGGGAATAAAAGAAGTAATGTTTGTTCACAAACGTGAACAGTATGTGTCTGTTCATGCTTGGTGGAATACCTTTTTTTTTTCCCAGACTAATCTTCCACAACTTTGAACATGACACCAAAACATGAGAGCAACATTTGAATTATCAATCAGTCAAGTTTTAAAGAAAACAAACTTTGACAACAAGAACACCCATTCTTGTAAGATAAATAAATGTATTTAATGAGATATGAAATGCATATAAATGTCTTCCCACTCCACGGTTAATTGCAGCTTGTCACCCTAAAGCATTCAGTGATATATTGCACACACACAGCCCAGAGTTTTTGTTTTCAGTGTGTGACTTTATATCACATTTATGCTTTGCGTAGTGCTTTTAAAATGTATACACAGTGTCACTATTGTCTGTTTGTTAATTTAAACATGTATATTGAAATTAATCATTAGAGGTCTGATAGGTAGGCTCACACCATTTGTCCTTGCAGATACCAAATCATGCCCAGTGCAGAAAATCAAAGTGAACGAGAGCTTGCTCCTTGAGAAAAGTGAGCAAGGTCCAAGTAAGGAAAACGCCGCCGTCATTTTCATAAAAAATTTACAAATAAAGTCAGTGTACCGTAAAAACAGGCAGTATTTTTACAACTGTGGCCCTTGCTGAGCGAGGCTGCATAGGGAAGAGCATTTCACACATCTTACCACCCCGTGGTTTCCTGGCTTACAGTCTCAGAGTCCATGTTCACCACATTTCCCTGTATGCTCTGCCTCGTTAACTTTTACTCAGACCTGATAGTGTGAAAAGATTTTGCACCGTTGTACTTGACTGTTTTTGGTCCAACTTTGTTTCCCAATGTACTTTTCAGAAACAAAAAAAAGAAGTTACAGAAACAAAGTCCTTTTGCGGCCGACATCTGAACTTGCGAACTTCATGAAAACAAACAAAATGACTGCTATCTCTGCTAGCCGCTTTGGAAAGCAATTGTCAAGTGTTTGATCGCTCACGCAAGTGTTGGCTGTCAAGTATTAACTACAAAAGAACACGCCAAATTCTGACCTCCCTCTGTCTGTAGATAAGAGACAGTCCCGGAATGTGACGGGGACAGAATAAGATTGAATGTGGCACAAAATAACAGAAGTGCTGGCTTCACAGAAACTCTTGCTTTCACATTAGACTTGTGTGTTCTATCAGTGCACATCAGCAGTCATCAGATGCCGGTTCACAAGGCAAGAAATCCAGTGTAGAGTCTGGGAGGCAACAGATTAGAGGAGGTCACATCATGCTAATGAGAGTCATTACTATCACATGATAGCCAAATGAACTAATTGCCAGCTTATTTATGAGACAGTGTCCTAAATCAAAAGGTTAATTACATCTGAGACAGAGTCCTTCACTGGAAATTGACCTTTAGATTTTCTGTTTTCTTTTCCCGTCCTCCTTCCTCTTTTTGGTCTCGGATACTAAAAGGCCATATCCAGATAGAGTTGCCTACTTGTTTTTTTGATAAGCTTCAGGCACAGACCCTTGCCCATTACTTTTTGTGTTTTCTCAGGAAGTGCCAGGCTGCATAATTAGCAAACATTATCAGACAAGACTTGGTGCCACCAAGGACTTTATTTTTCCTGAAGTTTCTGCGCCCTGAAGCTTTCCCCCAGCCACCAAAGATTGTTTGTTCTTCTTGAAATTAGATGGGTTTAATTGCTGTGGAACAACAGCAAACCCCCCCCCCCCAAACAAACACACACACACACATACACACACACACACACAGTCTCAAACATTAAAAGTCTAAGATCAGGCTGGCTAATTATGCTAATAGCCAATTGTTCAACCATGGTGATATGTTTACTGAGGGAGTTGATGTGTTTCCTTTTGCTTCGTCATAAGCAGCCTGTCTACGGGTCCTCTGTGAGATCGCTGCACCTGAAGGCAAGAGGACTGTGCCCTCATCCATCCTGCCTAACCCATTACCCTTGGACAGGGAAGAAGATAAATATTGTTGCAGATGCCTAACTCTCTGCAAATGAGATTTTTCAAGCCAGATTTATCAAGCCTTGGCGGGGTGTTTAAGGCTCCAAAACTTGGCCCTCGGCATGATAAAATGGCAGCACATGTTTCTGAATCACCCACCACAGTGTTGTTGCCAAAGGGTTATGATGATATAGTCGACTGCTTTTTTTCCTGTTGTGCATCATAGCTTTTGAGATTCTAGTATTCTGTTTTTGTAAAGATTTTAAATATTTTTGGATAGAGCGGATTGTTAATCTCTTTTTGCAAAAGTATTGCTTTTTCTACTCAAACCCACTTCAAAAATCCCACAAGGGGCAATTATTTATGACTTTTATAACAATATTGTTCTCGTTTATAGTCTTTGTACTGAGCAGAAACTTCTCTTCTTTCCTGTCTTCGGTCATATATATACATTCCTGGTTACAGGGTTTTCTATCACCATAATGCAATTTAATAACTTCATATCCCTGATGCATGGCAAATCTTACAGTCTCTTCCTAAACATGTGCGGTGTTAAGGATACTGTGTAAAATTGAGTGGAAAAATTAGGTTCACATCCAACATCCAGCCAAGAAATGCAAAGTGTCAGGCACATCTGTTCTAAAGGTGAGTTTTAAAGCGTTTAAATTTCATATACAGAAATCAAGATACCCAGGAATAGTATGTATTCTCCCCTGTGTTTCAGCTCTAAATCATCTTCCATCAGAAACCCAGATTTCTTTTAAAGGACACACAGTATGCGGCCTCTGCTCACACCCAAACATGCCGAGAAGGCATTGATGGGAAAAATACATAGGGCCCGCAGTAAAAGTTGTGCATCCGAACCTGTTGCTGCCAAGCCTACGGGCTTAATGACCCTCCGTGGAGCATCCCACAGTGAAGTGCCATATTTATGTTGGCAATATATGCGAAAGAATTAGGATCATAAAATTCTACAGCCACACAAAAGCTCTTAAGGGCCGCTGTTTAGTAAGGCCGGCTTTATTTATGCAACTGCAGACTGAAGTCAAGTTGTTAGCTTTTTCTTACGTTCAAAACAATATTTCCTTTCTTGCCTGTGCACCTTTGTAGCCGTCATGACTGGATAAGATTCATGACTTCAAAATATTTCTTCACTGTTCTCATCATCACTGAGCAGTGCCTGTGTTTTGTTTTATCTATTTCCCCTATAGTGTGCTGTTTATTTTTTGGATCACTGGTACTGCCGGAATTGAAGCAACACAACTGCAGCGTGGCATGTCTTCTGCAGACCATCATGCTTGGAGGATGCAATGAGCTGAAAAACGTACAGAAAATTTGACCTGTTCTCCTTTTTAACTCGCACAACTCTTCATTTCTATTTGAGTAAAGAGTAGGATAGTATAACAGCCCAAAATCTACCTTGGTCATTGTAGAACTGAGGGCCAACCTCTTCTAAATGTGAGCAATAGAAAAAATGACCACAACACTGAATAATGATCTCAATGCTCAGATTCCACCCCTCAGCCTCTTGGGAGACTTGTGGCACTGAGGTGTTGAAAATGACAAAGTTCACGACAAGCTAAACCATATATCGTATTTACTTTATGCAGGGAAAGAGGCGCTTGGAAATTCAAACAAGCTCCAGTACACGGTACATTTCTATTTGTGTTTGAGCATGCATTCCTGTGTATGTAATGTCAGTTATTTGGAGAACATAGCATTGTCAAATGTTAAAGAATATAAAAAGTGAAGCACCTTTTTAAATACTTATCATTTTCTTCAACAGGGTCTGGTTGTCATAAGGGCATCATTACACAATAACCCAAGAAACGGCAGAAAATTACCAAGAATACAGTAACTCTAAACTGGAAAACAAATCCAGCCCTCCCCTCCCCATCATCTCCACCTCCAGGTTGGCTCTAACCAGCAGCAGCAGCAGTGGGGGTCGCTCATAAAATAAACACAAAATTCAGGCTGAAGACTTTACCTGCCCTTTGAGCTGGGAGAGGAAATGCAGACAGGAAAGGCAGTTTTTTTGTACCTCTTTTCCCTCATCTTCACTGTGGGACGGGGAACCAATAACATAAAAAAAGAATACTATCATGTCAAAACCTGAAACGAAATCACAAAATCAAACTTTTACGCACTGGAGATAACCCGGGACGGACACTCAATTAGAAGGATGGCGCTGTGTCTCCCTAAAGGTGACCTTTGACACAGCATCTCCACTCCAAATCAACACTCTCCTCACACACTCCGCTTAAGCCAACAGGGAGCCTGCAGTTTCTGCAAATGAACGATCTGTCAGGAGGCTGTTTATATCCCCTCTCCCGCTCCTTTATTTAACACTCTCGCATTAAAAGGGAAGAGCTTTTTAATTAGCTATGGACTCTCCTACTTTAATCAACTCACAAGCGGAGTCCAGCTGTGACAGCCTTGACAGGCGAAGACTGGTGACGTTCCGACTGCTGACTTTTCCTCCCCCCGCCAAAACATAAAAAAAGAGAGCGAGAAGACCACTGAATTTGCAATCTCGAGAAGAAAACAGTTTAGCGAGATGGATGGGTTTTGAATTAAAGTGTAACAGCCTGTCTATTTCAAGCTAGAAGACAATTTTGGAGTCAATTTTCATTGAGGTTTATTTATTTTCTTTAGATCTTAAATATACACAACTTATCCTAATGTTTTGGTCTTCTGCTGTCTGCACGGGAACGTAGGTTTGCCCTTTGCAAGAGCACTCCGTGTGATCAGGTAGGAGAAAACAAGTCCTATATAATATGTCCCACTCTGGTGACTGCTCTTAGTCACATCTAATATCAGTGCATTAAAGTCTTTGAAAACTTTGATTAAACTAAACTGAAAATGTGCACAATGTAGCGCACGGTATCATCTTACTTCATCAACATTATTTGTTTCCTCTACTTTTACTTCGGCCACTGACTTCCACTGAACTGTCTTTGATTCCCAGAGTGGCTTTGAGCTCTTAAGCAAAACACAGCGACAACCACAACAACAACAACGGTGAAGTACAACAGAGGTTCTTGTTCCGGACATTTGATGTAGCTGCCAGGCAGCCAGTGGGATGCTTTGAATTCAATTTCCTCTATTCAAGATGCAGCTTTTATTTACATGACAAGACTGAACAGATTGCGTCGGCCTTGGAAAAGATAAATAAAGGGAGACAACAAGAAAAAACTTAGACAAATTAAAGCAGATATTTGCCAAACAGTGTAATGCAATTAAAACGGAGAGAGAGCCTCCGAGTACTTAATGGGAGTCCACTTACTTCAACCGTCATTGACTTTTTTGATCTTTTATTACACATAGGAGGGTAGCCTACTGCTAGACTGTGATGTGCAATCTGCTCGCCTCTCGTACTGTCATGCAAATACATTAGCTCAGGAGATGGGTCCCCTCACAGTACTCTCAGTGGACAACACTCATTAAACTAATTACACATTGAACCTAAACTGAGTAGAGAGTAATAAGGAATGTGATGTTTGCGAGGAACTTGTGCCATTGGGAGTACGCCAATGGAAATTTGTGATGCCACCATTCCACTGCCTGAAACCACACATACGGAGAAAACATGTGCTCATTCAGAATTATTTGAGAACTCGGTTTGCCATTTGTACTAAGCTGTGTTTACCATCTCCTAACTGTAGCACTTTTCTGTATTTCAACGAACAGATAAGAGTATTATCGATCCTTTCAGATAACTCTCCTGGTCCAATTCCTGGTCAAAGGAAACACCAGAGAGCTGCAATGTAATACCCACTGCTCCCATAACACAGATACACTAATTCTGCATCTCAATCCTAATGCATTCACACACAGTCATCGGGATCTTGTGTTTATTAGTGTTTCTCTTAAACTCTGAAAAACTTAGCCTACAGATACAAATAGTAAATAGTGATATGAATATCCCTAAAACGTAGATAAATATAAAGTATGGAGCCCACTATGCCCACACAAACAAAACTAAGTGTTCTGTAATTTCTCATATTGATTTTACCACAGAAGCAGTCCAGTCACTGCATGTTTTCGAAACAATATCACAAGCATTGAAACACAGGACTAACGGCAGGCTTATGCAAATTAAAACTTTTTCAGAAAAACTGAAGATAAGCAATCACACCCGGGTTGGCTGCCCTTCCAAATTGTAAACGCTGTGGGAAAAGGACATGCAGACCCATATCAAACAACACATCAGAGGTGAGGAACCATCGGAAAAACAGGAAGTTGCTCGGTAAGGTCGACAGTGCGAAACCAGTCAACGGGACAAAAAAGTTATTGCACCGTTATTAAAGACAGCAAATGGGGTGGCACATAAGCACTTCTGTTCTCAGTGGGTATGAATCCAGGATGAAGCACAGGTAGAAACCCTCTAAATAAAACTCTCCAATAATGACAAAGCTACTCTCCCGGGCAGAATTTCCCAAATGACTTGGAATGGACTAAGAGTTTTTTACACTAGCAAAACTGGTACATGGTAACTGGAGCAAGAAGCCCAGTTTGTAGCGTGTGATTTTGAAAACGTAGTGAAGGGCCTAGAAATAAACTATGTTGCAGTAGAGGAAAGAGCTTCCTGCCACCGCTGTCGGCCTGTCATACTAGATATTGTGGGGTTTCAATTTCCAAGAGATAACACACGCAAGAGGGCCAGTCCCTCTCTAAACCTTCACAGCAGGCTGGTTCTGGTCCAGAGGAAGGTATTACAGGCAACGCGAGGGTCCTTGCGGCCTTGTCCTCCCTCAAACACTTGCTCTTAGCACACAGGTTCAGCTCCTGTTGGTCAGGGAGGAGTCTTCTAGGGGAGGTGCCTACACCAGGGTTCCACCAAGAGTGTGGATTATTCAGTGGCCAAATCCTTGACCCTCTTTATGATAGGTGATTGACCTGAGTGTCCAGATATCCAGCAGCAGAATCTCACTGACCATCTTTGTGTTTGTGTCACAGCACACGGGGACATGTTGTTACTTGCTGTCCCAGTAAGAGATGTCAGGATAAATATGTCCCCCTATAGAGCCATGGAGAAGCATGCTTCCTGCTCTCAGCTAGAAGAAGCAGAGGCAAAATGGGTGGCCCCACAGTCATCCAGTTATGGGATCCATTGATGACAAAGGGCCAATTTTCCAAGTATTCCAAGAAGGCTAACATGGGAGATTTAAACTATAAGGACTGCTGTATGGTGTACTAATGACTTTCACACAATGCATTTTATGCACAAGACAATGCAAGTAACCGTAAGCCTTCAACAGAAAGTAAAATACCTGATAAAGAAAACTTAGAAAACTTATGAGAAAGCCTCTATGTTCTAAAACTTTATTTTGAAACCTCCACAATATCTGTGTTGGGGCAGAAGTAGGAAAGCATTTAATTCTTTCTGCACTCCATGCAACCTTCTGAAAAGCATGAAGAATGAATTCATTGCTACTTTTATCCATTGCAAATAAATTTGCACTGCCATGTTTATTACATCTCACACTGAGGAGAGGGTATTATATTTCATTTGGCAGGACTGTTTGTTAAAATGTTTTATTTCACTACAAACTATCTCATTCTCTGGCTTTACAAGCCACCCTGCCTGCTTTCGTTCCCCTTTTTATTTTTTTCTCTCTCCTCACTTCACTAAATGTATCCAGACTGGCTGTTATGGTGTGCCCTGGAAGTTTTCCATGCATCATAATTGTTTCGCTAATTTACTATGCTAATTGAGCAATTAATTCGGGAACAGGAGATTAGAAGGGGGCAAAAATACAGAAATAAATAAACAAGTAAAGCGTTGAGTGTTACCGCCGGGGCAACCGTTTTGTTCCGACATTAGGGATGCAAACTGACTCAAATACACCAGCATGTTTGCTTTCTTTGCCCAAGGCTAGCTAGTTGATGTGCTTGGTGTGCAGGCAAGAGTTAGCATCCCTAACTTCCCACCATGGGACCTGCAAACGTTCAGCTGCTAACTGCATGCATCAACACATCAATTGAACTCCAGTGGTTTGGTCAAACCTAATAGTTATCGCTGCGTACACTTCCAGTGATTTAGCTGCTATTTTATTGCTGCACAACTTAAACTGAAATAATTAAGATTGAGGTCATTTAAGTGTCACCGTAATTTCAACAATCCCAGCAGTGGAGAAATTTCATGGAGCAGGAAAGTAAAAAAGGAAGTGAAGAAATGTGAAGCACATTAAAACCCTGTTTATGACATAAACAAATGGAGACTTTGCAAGCTTGTGTTTTACTGCTGTGAGACAGTATGATAATTCTCAATAATAGCAGGTGTAAGGCCATAAATAATGATTATGACAAAAGGCCTGAGAGCCTGAACTGCTGATGCAAAAAAAAAAAAAAAATCCATCTGACATCAGGAAAGCGTGGGATGCGTGCATGTCTCCCATCTTTCCTATTGTACAATGGCAAACCATCAAATAAAAGCACAGTTTAAGTAACATTAAGCAGGGGCTGCACCTGCGTTAGTAGCACATAGATATTCTGTTTCTTCATGACATTAAATGAGCTTTCACTAAATGCATCTGTTTTTGTGTAATTCAGATTAGAAACCACAAGATGGCAGCCACCCAATTCTCATCTTAAACTCAACTATCAGACTGGCAGATCTCCACTGAACCAAAAAGACTGGAAGTTTACTTGCACCAAATGTTCACGGCTGCAATTATTGGTGCCATAATTGCCAATATGCTATTTAAGTAACCTAAACTGAATGTTGTACTATAATATATATGTACAGTATATGTATACATAGTTTATAGACATGATAGACCTTTTCTTCTTCCTTTTCAAGGGAAATAAGAACTTCTTTTACATCTTTTAAGAGGAGAAAGTAGAAAGAATTCCTTAAACAAAAAAATAAATAAAATGAGAGGCTCTTAATCAGCTGTTAATTAATTTGTCCACCATGGGGCAGAGTTGAGACATGCTTGGGAAAGACTTCATTCAAGAGGAGATCAAGTAGAACTGCTTCATTTTACTCCACCATTGAATATCAAGGAGTTGAACAATCAAAAACAAATCACTTAATTCACCAAAATCATGTCAATGAAAATGTCTGTTAAAGTTATGTAAGCTGTATTTTTCAAATACTCCACAGGTGAAAAGGAAGGATATAGGACTTTAAGATTTATTTTCTTCCTAAAAGTAGAAAACAATAGACACACACACCCACACAAAACTGGGCACATTCTGCAGTTTGAAAAATTACAAATACTATCAGTGATGGTTTCAGTTGGCTCCACATGAGCGGGCTCAATGGATGTAAAGCTTGTGAAAAGTGTTCCAGAAAGGCACTTCCATGGCCCAGATTTTGAAGGCATTTAGATGATGTGGTCGTCAGTGTCCACGTCCTCTTTGGCGTTGACCCAAAGATGACGTGGGTCCACACCAAAGATGACCTAATATCTTTATAACTGTGTGCCTGTGAATAGCCTCCATTTTACCATGGTGTTATGTCACAGTTAAGGTACATTATTTACAGTGTTTGACAAGGTCATTATTCATCATCATTATGTATGTTAATATTCAGCCAAGCATGGAAAATGTAACACCCTTTTTGACAATATCAATGTATTGGCCTTTAAATGAATGAATAAAGAGGGAGACGAGGATAATGAAGAAGGACTGGATTGCACACATATTTTACTTCTTTATTTCCTTGTTATTTTTATTCCTCAAATCTTTCCATCCTTCATTTTTTTCCTTCATTCCTTTCTCACTTAATTCCTTTTTACTAATTTTCTTCCTCAACTCTTTCCTAATACCTTTATTCCGTAACTTATTCCGCCCACATTGTTTGAATAGCCAATGCACCTGCGCCCATCGGCGTGCTGGTCTTACAGGGAGGTGTGTTCAGCTGAATTCTTGGCGTGTTGCTATCTTGTAGCAGCAAAAAGGGATTGCGCCATTGACCAACAAAAACCTGGTGTAAAATAATAGCATTTCATTGCGTTTTGTTCTGTAATCTACAGTTTGTCATGCAGCTTGTTGGAAGCATGAGAACTACATCTCCAGAATCCCGTGTTTCCTTTGTACAACTCGTGTTGCACAATATGGGAAACAGGCATGGGAAACTGGTTCTTCCAAACCTTGCAGACCAGTGGCCAGGGAGCCCGACTTTACTGTGGAGCAAAACAGTTTCTCCTGAATAGTTAACACATGTCCCTGACTAAATGCAGAGGTCATGATTACAAAAGCTACACTTCAGTTGCTGAGAGGAATGTGGGAAGACACTCAAACAAAATGATTGAGGGTACCCTCAAAGTATTTTGCCCTTGGGAGTGTAACTTATGCTACACATAATTTGAAACATGTACAGTTAAGGAAATGGCCCCTGAGAGGAAGAATAACAGAATTTGTTTGTCTGAATGTAGAGAATCCCTTTAGTTTTGCTGTTCTGGAAAATGTGTATGTGAAGTTAATGGAGTTTGATAGCTTTTTTATTGAACTTATGAACTGCTATCTCATACCAACAGGTTACCTCTTAACAAAGCAAATCATGAATAACTAGAAGTGCACTTTGCAACGTTAACAAAAGGAAAACAAGTGTGACAGAATCACTGGTGATTTGGATCCACTCTAAAATGAAATGGGTGCTTCGTTGGCTCAAGCTACACCCTTCCACCGAGTTGAAAAAAAAATGGCGGCAGCAGTTTTTTCATATTCCTGCTGACAAATAGGCAAAAAAAAAAAAAACGAAAACATGACCCCCTTTGCAGAGGTAATGACAAAGAGTGACTAATGCTCAATCAAAGAATTAAATATTAATGTAAAAAGGTTTAAACTATTGTAGAAAACTTGGCAGAAACCCCTGGATGAATATGTAATGAAACCAGCCCTTTGGGAAGTATACAATTACTGGTTGGAACTAGATAATAAAGAAACATGTAAATCTAGGAGAAAGAAAAAAATATGGGCTTTCTACCAGTACCTGTAGCTGGGACTACATAAATGAAAAACATCTCACCGGAAAAACCACAACTCATTCCACGGACATGTTTGTCCTGTGGTGTTTAGTCAATGTTTAATCAGCATCCTTTCAAAAGATGCCCAGTCAAAAGACGGTCCACAACACCAAGCCAAACTCAATACATGAAACAATACTTTTTGCATTGTTATTTACGCAGTTATCAGTGGCCTGACTTTCCATTCTCTGCCTTGTAACATCTTGTAATGTGTCTGAGTCATTGTAAATGATCATTGTTAGCGCTGTCCTTTTGTGATGTCATTAAGCGGGCGACAGAGACAAAAGGTTAATGAGCAGCATCTGTTGTGAGGAAGGTCGGCGACAAACTAAACCCTGACATGAGTGAGAGAGCATGTGTGAAAAGAATAAGAGAAAGGTGTGTGTGTGTGTGTGTGTGTGTGTGTGTGTGTGTGTGTGTGTGTGTGTGTGTGTGTGTGTGTGTGTGACACAATCTGAACAGTAGGGCAGATGCACATGGGGATTAATGTGCCACGGTGTCTCATGTCCAAATCTATATTACCCTTTTAATCCAATGAAAAATGAGAAGTGTTCTGTAACTTTGTTAGAAGTGGGTAATGCGGCCAGGGGAAATAGAACAGGGACCAGATTTGCAGGCCTCCTCTACATTCAGTGTAAGACTTAACCTGATTTTCACTGCGCTAGCTCTGAGTCCAATATCTGCCTGCATCACCCAAAACCCATCAGAAATGATTAAATAAACATGATGGACAGTTTTCTGAGAACCTATTATCTGTGACGTCTGTTTAGACAGTGCTTACATGTGTGTCATATTACCATCAGATTTGGCGTTTTACACTCTGAAGGTGTGACCCTTGCTCACACCTTTCCACGTGATACCTAATATGAAATACAGAGTCTGCTAATAGTATCAGATAAAGAGAAATACACATGAAATACTATATGAATTTAGAGGAAGCTGAAAACAGATGAAAATAAGATGAGCAGTTTCCCTCAGGTATAATGAAGACACACATGATATCAATCTGTGGTTTGGCTTACTCCAAGTAACTGACAAAAAGCTCAAGTGGAAAATCAACTTCATCAGTCAGTATTACTGCCTGTCACTAATCTGTAAGTAATGCTTTTCAAATAACCAAGTTGACAGAAGGACTTTATGCTCTGCAAAAGTTTAGAGAAAAAAGCAGTTTCCTCAACATTACTGGTGTATCTCATCTGTCAAAGATGGATTATGTGTGCGGGTATGCATATTTATACGCTGTGCACAGATGAGTCCAAGTATATATCTGTAACCCAGTCTGCATATTATTTCAATTAGAAGTGCAACAATTCATCTTTTGCAATGAACACAAATCAGTGTGCAGTTTTATACTATGTTGCTTAACGCTGCCATTTCCCTTACCACAGATTGATCTTTATTAAAGAAAACAGCACCATCTTATAACAGAGAGTAGTATTTCCTGTTATGGTTTGGGGTTTTTGTTGGGGTATTTTTCCTGTTTGGCCTTCCCTGTGTTTTTGTCCCGGTTTTCCCATT
>NC_048428.1:14366471-14374613 GCF_013103735.1 Etheostoma cragini | reverse complement strand
TCCTGTTTACCCCCACCTGCCTGCCTGCCATTCTCCTCTCTGCATTTGGGTCCAATCCTCACACGCCCCCATAACAATTTCCCCTGTGTGAGGCTCTCAGCAGCGTATTGCTGTGATAATTGTGGCTATTGAGACAATAGAGTATTCTAAATGCCTGTTTAGCAAAGAAACTGAAACAAGATTTTGAATCTCAAAGCAGCATGTCTTTAGTAAATAGTCACTGCAAGACACACAATAATGTGATTGTGTGTGAAACAGGCACTGGATGAGAGATATGTGTATGTATACACCATCACTGAACACAGTTTTCAGGTATTAACTTCACTGGATTAACCGAAAAACAAACAAACATTCTTTTCAGGTTATCTAAAACTGTCTCAAGTGAATTTACAAAGAATCTGTGGACAATTTACACCTAACCCTAAATCACAAAATAGTTATATTGATATTGAGATATAAAACTGTTCTATACTGTGATAAGAGATGTTATCCAACGGTTCATCCAGAATATCGGTCCAGAGGTATAAAGTTGTCCTTTATGTATTCCCACATGATACTTGTCAAGAAGGGTGCTTTGGTTTCCGACCATTACTTCAAATCACTACAAGGTTTAAGCCATATTGATCCCAGATGCTTTTAACTAGGACGTCACTTAACTCAAGATGTAATCCAAATAGATCTAATGAACACATAACCTTTATGTTTATTGAGGTTGGTTTATTGAGGCTTACTGAACACAATGTATATCACAATGCCTGTATGATGTTCCAGGTTGTTCACAGCATAAACTATCGGTTGTGTGAGCTTGTTCCAATCAGTTGTCCCCTGTCCACTTAGGACACAAGGGGAAAACACAGAATCACTGGTAAAAAAAGTTGGTTAAAATGTACGAGCCTGAGTGTAGGGGACCGCAGATTTGGAACAATCTCGACAAAAAACTTGAAATTGACGCATTCTGTCTCCATCTTCAAGAAACATGTCAAGGAAGAACTGCTTATTTCATATTGTTGATTATTCTGTAAGTGCTACAATTTGTGCTCGGATCGTTTATCTGTTGTCTTGTTTGTTTGTTGTTGTTTGTTTCATTTTTTTTTCTGTAAATGTCTTTATTTTGTCCATGATAAATTGAGTTTTTGGTTGGTATGTTATTTGCTGTATGTTTATTGTTCTCGGGCCCCCTCCGAAAAGCTTTTACGAGCTTTTTTGGGGTTCCCCATTTCATGCCGCCTTTATATTATCATTGTACCTCATGAAATTGTGTTTGAATATACAATGATGACGTGTGAAATAAACTTTGTAAGCAAGCAAGTAAGCAAGAAAGCAAGCAACTGGTATAGATTGAGGCTGTCCTCCCCTTTGGGTGGTGGATGGTTCAAACTAGGGCTGAACAATGTGACTTAAAATCACATTTACAATCAATTGCACATTTTACCTCGATAATGTTAAATGAACATTTTTTATGTTGTGATTTGATAACAGACACTGCGTTTTTAATTTTTTTTGCATAAAGTAAAAAAAATGTATATTGCATGATTAAAATGGAAATAGGCTTTACAATCTATTTTTTAACTGCTATTTAACTTGTTAGTCCTAACTTTGAACCAGCTCCTCTTTTTTCCCAGACAGGTAAACTGAGACTCCGTTTCCTGCGACTTTGTTTCCTGCTTCTCAGGCAAAGGTTAATGATCAATTAACATTTATTTCATTGTGCTTTCTTCTGGGAGACTGGTTGCCAAAAATCGCCACTTACTAGCTAAATAATCCTAAATTAAACGCTGGCTATCAGTAAACAGAAGGTAGTGGTTGGTGTATGGCGGTGTGTGCGCCAGTGTTTGTGTCAGCCCAAAGATAAACAAATTAAAATCCTTGCCACAAATACTGTTGAATACATACTGTATGAAGAGCTATTTTACCTGCCTGCGCATGTGTGGTTAGGTGTGATATGAGGACAGTATAAGGTTGCAGACAGGACGTTGATGTGGACAGTTTTGGACAACAGCCGTGTGACCATTTATCCAGTTCCTCCCGTCTTGGTCTCTCTCCACTCCTCAGCGATTAATCAGAAAAGCGAGTGGAATTAGTATATCAGCAGGCTGAGGGAGAGGATGAAAATATTTACAAAGCTCCCAGGAAGGGATTTCATTAGGAGTTGCCTTGTGGAGAGTCGCCTCCTCTTTCTTCGTACCGACACAGAGTGGGAGTACTCTGAAACTTGACCCTTAATGCCAAGTCATGTGTAAAACCGAGTTCAATGTCATAATAGCAGCGTCAACGCAGACATCGGGCAGAAAATAAGATGCTCATTCACTTATAAATTTAAATCCTGACAAATACAGGATGAGTCAAACAAAGCATATACAGTAATGGGAATTAAAGTGCCTCAGAAGATGAGAGACTAAGCTTATGGTATAAAATATCTAAGGAACTAAAGCATAACCCCTCTGAGACAAAATGTTTCAAACTATAGTAGCCACATTAACCACTATATCCTCTCAAGGGTAAAAACATCAACCCACACAGTCACGGGAAATCTGTAAGCATCAGTTATTTGGCTAATGCTTTTTCACTTTGCTGTATGTTGATTGGCATGAGATACCCCGCTGTTGTGTTATTTCCTCTAGCTCTACTCCTCCTCCCATCCACTCCAGCTCTCTCAGCAGGAGTTAACTGACCTCAGAAGCACACAGTACGAGCACCACTGGGGAATCTGAATGCCTCTGTGATTATCAGGGGGAAAAAATAACAAAGTACATCATCTTATGATCAATTTAGAACCCTCGAACTCCGATCCATAATAAAGCTATAAAAATATGAACGCAAGTGTTTCTTTTTTTAACTAGCATCTACTGTTCTTAGCTACCTACTAATCAAATTATTTACACAGATGATGATGATGAGATGATGTTTACTAAAGTCAAGTCTTTTGTCATGTGTTAAACAATGACACATATGTTTTTTGTTTACATCTGTTTAATATTAGTTCTGCTGTGTGTCCCGCCATGCATCAGCTTTCGCCCATCCATTGGCACAAAAAATCCATCTCATCGACTATTCTGCATATGCGAATTAGTACACAGGAGAAAGCAAGCACACAAACCACCGTGAGAGTGGACACAGAAGGCTCTTCATTTCACCTGATCAATTCAATACACATATATAGCTGTCAAAACGAAAATTGACATTTTGAATGTCCTAAAACTTAATATACTGTGCTTGACTGACAACTGAGCCCCCTAGCAAGCATGCCAGCTAACTAGCGAGTGAGGCGACGCCACAGTCTGCCTTCGTCGCCACCAATTCTTGGCCGTCTGCTTTGTGTGTCAGGGCCTTTACTTTACTACTAACATTGATACATGATAAAATATGGTCAGCAAATGGCTTTACTTACTAGTATGTTCTTCTTTCTTGTGGTTGGATGTCAATTAGCACAGGCTGGTGAGTGTGCATGGACCATTATTAAAAAAAAAATTTTAAATTCCTATTCTGTGTCACTGCATTAATTATTCTACTTTATCTTAGTACAATAAAAACCTTTTTCAGCATACAGTATACATATTTGTTTTTAATAAAAACTTGTTCTCTTTATTTGTGAAAATGTTAAAATTGTTTTTGATGAGTCATCCTACATTTGGTAAAGTATATAAAGGATATATTTTATCCAACAAAGTGCAATTTAGAGCAACCAGCTAAAACCCCTTTCAATATATAAAAGACACTTGACACTTGAACTGCTCTGGGCTGTCTTACTATAGGAGGAGAAGTGATAAACGCTCATATAGGGGTAAGATGTAAGGAATTATATAAATAGTGCACATCTTGGGAAAGTCTCTCCTTCATTGGGGGAGGGTGCGTGGAGGAAAATAGAGGCTTCAATATGTTTCTCTGAGGTTCTCCAGACACTCATGTTCTGTGTCATGTCAACGTTGGATAACCAAATAAAATCCTACTGAAATTGTCCCATGCCCTCATATTCTATTTAACTTGGAAATACGTCACATTAAAGAAGCTGGAGACGCTCTGTCATTTCTTAGTGTCTCCAAGTATCCAAACAACAGGACAGAAAACCAAATTAGAAACCAGTTCGAGCTCCTCCTTCTCCATTATGTGCTGATTACAAGACCTTGGTGCCTCCCACTAACTGGCACTCCTTTAAAAGCCGGGCCAGGACAAACTTCCTAAACAAGGCTGCCTCAGCAGAAAATGCTGGGAATGGGCACAAGAGGTTTTACACAATGTTCCAAACTACTGGTATGCAGTAAAAAAGTAATCAAGGACACCAGGGAATCACTCTGATGCATCTCAAAGGAATCGAGAATATTTTTTATAGGACACATATACAGTACATGACTAAACACAAGTGTTGCATCTTCAAACATGCCTGTTAACTGCAACAAAACAGGACTGGAGGGATGGACAGATGGCGAGGCGAGTCGAGTTGGATGGAACAAAGTTCTTGACCTGTTGCTTGCTTTAGGTCAAGTGAACTCAGCGTCCCAGAATATGCAGCAAACATGGAGGACCATGATGACGAAGAGGGAGAAAAGTTCATTATGCAAGTTAAGGTTATTTACAGCCTGGTTTTGGGATTATAAATTGTTGTTTGCACTAAATGTCTGCAGTAGAGCTCGGCTAAGAGTCATATTTTGGCAATACTGGTGTTCTTTTAAAAGGTTATTGCATATTGCGTTTTTGAGTCAAAGGCCTTATAACACAGGGGATAAAATATAGCAGCAGTCGTTTGTACTACAGTACAAAGACTATTAAAGTAATCATAATCACAGTGGAATCATAATCTTTATGTTTCCTTTGAAGGAAATGATCATATGGCTTCTTGCTTGTGTATTAGTGATTTCTCCAAATTCCCCATCCTCTTTTCTCCCAGGTTTCTCTAGCTATTGACTACTGAAGTTCATCTCCTATTGTCTTATGAAGCTGTTTCTTGTCTCTTGTTGTCTCTATAACTTGACCACGATGAGTCCTCAATAACCCAACGTTCCAGTTACTATCATCGTGACCAGTCAGTCGACAGTAAGTGCAGCAACTACAGGAGAACTCGCAAGTTAAACATAAGTGTTTTTTTTTTAATTCTTGTTAAATTCTAGTTTTTTTAATTTATTGTGAACATCCGGCCTTACCTATCCAGAGTATGTGCCCTGCCACAACATTGTAACTTTTTAAATCACATCACTACTTGTAAGTAACACAATAACAAAACTTTCAACAAAATTCTTAGCAAGCAAAGAATTCCCTACTTGCTAAGATTATCAATGTCATCATCCACGGTGTTATGACAGAAATCATTATGATCATCATATTTTAGTCCATTACCTAACATTCATTGTCCTGATATGTCTATTTTCCTTCCTATTCCTGTTCAGTTCCATTTCATACATTGGTGATCAAAACTACACAGGGTATTCTGCACTGAGTAAGTCATAATGCAAAAAGGATATTTATCAAAATATTCTAATAAAATTTTGTTTACAAATATAGCCTACATATAGTATATTGCCATTTGTCTTTGTAGCTTCCATTAATCTAAGATAACCTTAGTATATCACAGTTCTTTAAGAAAACTACTCAGTTCGAGCCCAGAGTGTCTGATACGGGAACTATTTTTATGTAGGGGATAATTTAATGTTCCCATATTGTTTCAGCTTAAATCATGCTTTCACAAAAGAAAGCCTGTTTATTTGTGATACGACAGTGTTGACTGGACCATTCTTTCCAAACCCATCTGTCAGACAGTAATCTGTTTGTTACAACAGAGTTGAGGACGTGACCAAACTTCGCCGGTGTGGCGCAAGTTTATAAGCTCTGGAAGGCCCTAGGGTTATTGACTCAGCTGAGGCCGAACTCTCCAGCAGCCCCTAAGAGTAACAACATGGCTGGAGGTTGTTGTTTTTTAAAGGGACGTAGTTACAAGCGGAGATACTGTACATACTCTCTTGGATATATTCATACAAGGATGCAACTTAAATACAAACTTTACTGTCCATTTGTCGTTTAATGGATGTTATTATTATCTGTATTATTTTTTAATTTAATTAAAGTTGACTCAAAACTCCTTGGTAATGTTCCCCTGCCTGGTTACGACTCTTTTTTTTCTTCTTTTTTTTAAAGAGGGTAGGGTCATGGGTGAGAACAAAAACTCAATGCTGTTCACATGCTCTTTACTTAAGGAAAGCCTGGCTTGGGATAAGAAGAGGTTACAGACCCTTAGTACGCTAGTGTGTGTGTAAAACTCTCCTGTCTTACGCACTTTGCAGACACACATGCACACGAACTGAGTTTCACTACGGAAACAAAACAGTAAGAGCCAACAGGCATACAACCATACCCCTAAATGGATAAACACACACAGGCTTTTTTCCTTAAAGTTAAGTGACAACAACAGTGAAGGAGCTGTAATATGCATTAGAGTTGACAGGCCCATATTGACAGTCCACTGCTAGAAAATAATAAACTATTAGAATAAAAGAAGATTGAGAATTTATTTGTTTACACTCTTGTAATCTGTGTCTGTGATGTCTAATTGTGTTGACAAATCTCTTTAATAAACTGAACAAAACCTTTACAGCAAACATACTTCCTTCCTTGCTTGAAGGCAATAGTACCTCTTCCTCTGTTATCTCAGTCTATAATGTTCCAATGTTGTTTGGCTGAACACCGTACCGTAAGGAAGCCAAATACGTCTATATTACAGCTCACTGTTTTATTAAATTCAAAGGTCATCCGACTGAAAAACCTCACAGGACTGGAAGGAAGTGCAAATGTCTTTTCTTTAATCGGACATGGTTCTAATGAAGAGCCTAAAATATTCATGGGAGAGGTTACACTGAAGGAGAAGTAGCAAGCCTCCCTTAGCACCCCCCCTTTGTATTTTCCCATCCCTCCCTGTGTGTAGATGTAAAAAGGCAACCTTGGGGAGCCCAGATCTAAACAATGTGACTCTATGAGGCCCTTTACAGGCCTTCCCACCACTTTCCTCTGCCAATCTCTTGGACGCTTCCTGTTTGTGTAAAAGATTTGTTGTCTTTGACATATCTGTTCCTTTAGCTCTGCTCAAAAGGAGTGTGGCAGCCACATCACTTTACATCTCCACGGTCAACCTCTAGGTCAAAGATTTCCGTGACGTTAAGCAGAATTTAAAGCTCAGGGGGCAAAGGTCAATCCAAAACCAGTGTGCTTACAGGTGGTACTGCACATATTCCTGACTCCAACTAAAAAACATTTAATGTGACATACTTCAAAACAGATGTTTACAAACGTAAACATACTTTCTGTTCTGTTACTCCATGTCCGCGTCGTTCTTGTCCCCCCATACAAACAATGTTTTTTGAGTGAGGCTCATGCGGGAAACAATGCTAACAAGGCAGGTCAATTCAGTGGGAGAGTGAATGCAGTAAATATTTTCTGAGCCTTGACGGCACCAGAGGGATGGTGCTCGAGCTGTCCTTGACACCTTGGCAGCACACTGAGAAAATATAAGGCTTGTTAAAGTCACATTGGACGGGTCCCTTGTGGGTCATCCGAGGGAGATGTATGAAACACTGGATGTTTAGGACTGTCAGGAGCCCAGAAATTAGTTCTGTACAGATGTATGGATGTGTGTTATGTCTATATAAAGCGTGAGAGTCTATTAGATAAAATTCATGTTATATGGTGTTGTGGTGGCTGACTGGAGTTCAGCCTTCCTGCCACATTGTTTACACTGCAAGCAAAAACACCACAACACATCTTTTCAAGACAACATATTTTATTGAATTAAAAAAAAAACACCCCAGATGTAAATTAGTTATAGTATTTGTAAAGTGAACCGCTTGGCTCCCCCCAATGAACAAAACTCTTTAACACAAGAATCATATGTTCGATTTATTGTTACACTGTAATCACTGTAATATTGAAAAAATAAATATATATTTATCTTGATTAGGTGACTAATTAGTTGATAAATGTCTTAAATAATATATCCCTATGTCAGCAAGTTACCAAATAAAGGTTCATCCATATGTAAATAATGCATTAGATATTACAGTATTAGGGTTAAAAAAGACAGACCGATTACATCATAAAGTGCTGCATATTGTGTGTAGGCCTATATATATATATATATATATATATATATATATATATATATAC
>NC_048428.1:14328257-14366371 GCF_013103735.1 Etheostoma cragini | reverse complement strand
AGAGAGAGAGAGAGAGAGAGAGAGAGAGAGAGAGAGACCTATATGTTGGTTTTCCATTATGCAAAACCAACATCACGAAAGCATTATAATTCCCATGCCAAAATAAAAATACCTTATATCACAATTAATATCAATGCAAACCTTATTTTCATAGTCTATGATGCTAAAACTGCATCCAAGTGGAAAGAGAGCAACAGCAAAAGCCAAGACATAAGCCAGAGAGCAATTAAACAGCAAGCAACTTGTCAGCCAAGCACATTAACACCAACCTAACAGAGCCAAGAAAACTACTTACAATAGGCCTATTTAATAGCACAAGCAGTACGTTTTTATCTTACTGAAGCAATGCAGTGATAACTGGCATCGAGTTTGGCGAGAGGCGCAGCAGAGCAAACGGAAAACATCCAGTTTAAAGCCGACGAAGGTGAATGACAAGGTTTGGATTTAACGTTAATGTGCCTGAAGCAGCAAGACGAAGCACCAAACGTACTGTACATCTGTTTTTCTTGCAAAGGTGTTTTGAAGTAACGGTGATAGGAATGAAGCCACTAAGTTAGCTCAGGAAATGCTATTAGCATTACCAATAATACTATTACCAATTGTTTAGGGGCAAACCTGTTTAGCGTAATACAGTCTATTAGGCAAACTTCGCATTTGTTTAAGACTAGTGACAAAGCAACCAGCGAAGGTGGGGTTATAGTTAATTGTACAAGGGTTTGTTGAATTATGTTGGTGCCATTGGTGTATCACCTTTGTCCAGTAGCTAATGCAAGTTTTAAGCTAACGTAGCTAGCTTCACTGCATACATTTCCAACCGTTTATCAACTTAGCATCAATGGTCACCTACCCCAGTTTGTGCCATGTGTATTATCACTATAGTTAGCTTGTAACAGAGTCAAACACCTTGCCAATACCTTAAAAAGTAATTGCAAGTAAGTGCATTTCAATGCAATGATTGGAACATAGACATCCTTGGTGTTATGAGTTCCACCTGGGCTGCTGTTCCTGCTAAGACACGTTCACAAGTCTGCTGTGAAACAGGTCAATGAATAAAATCCATCTGGGAACAACGTGGCAATGATTTTCATAGTTAGATTTAAAACATGTTCAAGTACAAGATAGACTTTGGGAAAAAAACTGATGATGCTCATTAAAACAACATGTCAGCCTGTCTTACTCTGCAGGTCACTCAAATGCAAGAGATTTGTGTCTTTTGGCAAAGTTTACCCTGCATTATTCAACAGAAACTAATGACTAACCTGGGGAAAGAAAAATGCAGCTCATGTTCTTCATCATTTTATTTGGATGAAATCAGCCCCTTGTCACTATAGTTTAAAATTATATGCAATCATTTCACATGTGATTTTTTTTCAATTCAGCAACATGTCAAATCTTTTCATACAGGTATAAGTGATGTATTAGCTTCTTGTCAATGCAGGTCAGCAGTTTATGGTCAGAGCTCTTCAGACCTCACAGAGTATTGTCTTTCTTCAGCAGGTGGCTGTGTGATGGTTTGGCATTTTAGTGCCTGTGTTGCTCTGGTGCAAAAGGTCCGTTGTTACCCACTGTGCTCTGTGCTAACACTAATTATCGTGGTCATCAATTCATTCTACTACAGCTTAAGTGCTAACACAGCTTATCTTGTTAGAGTGATTTGATTAGCAAGAGCATCACCCACTATTGCACACCTCCGGGGCATGAGCACTTGAAGCTCAAACAAAGCTTTGTTCTCTCTCTGGCCTTTCTCATCCAGAAATGATGCATTTCCCAATAGATGATAAATTACTATATTCCTTAGATTTTACTGTTGTTGCATCAGATTACCAAGTGTTGCACAACGCAAATTTAGAAAAAATCTTTGATTGATCATTCATGTGTTATTTTAGAGTCAATCATGCAGTTTTTTTCCCAGCACATGGAGTTTTAGTTTGCAAACACACCCGCCCCAACCTGAAAAAAAAACCACCCATCAAGACGTAGTCTTCTCCCACTAAATCTCATATTTTTTTATCAACATCTGTTTCTGCCTGTACTCAGGGAGTGTAAAGCTGTGTTTTAGTGCGGGGTGTTGCAACAACATCCTGTTCCTACTGAGAATTATTTGTTTTGTTGAAAATGCGGTGGAGATTCTGAGCTTCATACATAACTGTTTACTCACTTCCTGAGAGGACTTGTGGGTCAGATTTAGATTGTTGATCATTCCTGTGGCAGCGAGACCAAGCTACCGTATTGGTGCTCATTGCTGTGACAGGATACACAATAAGATTTGCCTAATGGATGATTCTTATCATTCGCAGTAACAGAAGACATAATGGAACCTGATCATAGTCCCCCTGGAGGTGTAAATGGCTCTGTTGTTGTGTTTAAGACAAATTGAGATACTGTCCTCTCCGCAACCTGCCCTGCATGAAAAATGACATGTATAAATGCTGAAGAGAACTCTGGTCTTGTGTTTTCATAAATGTTTTCCAGATCTTTCAATGTGTTGCTTTTTGACCCTCTGTGACCTCCAAGATGAAGTGAGCAATAGTAAGCTTGGTGAATGTGATTATTCTCACATGAATGAATAAGCAAAAGCCAAGAAACAGTACCAAAGTGTTTTTTTTTTCCTTTCTTGACTTGTTTGTTTTCAAACCAGGTGATGGTTCTCTTGACTGTCAACACTACGGACACTGAAACCGAAAGGGATTTAGAGGATGACAACTATGCCGCCTCATCCATCACGATCCATCTCCATAACAGCTGCGATAGCAGCTTTGGACTGTGGCGGAGAGGTGAGGATGTGCCCCACTTATCAACACCTGTCAAGACCTTGAGAAAAAAAGAACATTGAGCCAAATATCTTTAATAAGGAGTGTCTGATAGATGTTTGCAGTTGCTAAAAATAAAGCCATTCTTTTAGGCTGCGTGAAATTATTGTTTGGAGTACAGTTTTACCAGTCACATCAGCAAGTGCCTCAATCACATTTAAACAGCCTCAACAAAGCTAGCTTGACCATGTGGAGTTGTTAGCTCAGCCACCCTGACGGGCATATACATTCACACACTCTAACTAAACCTTAGATTTGGCCCAAAAAAAAAAGCCTGACCCTACCCGCCCGGCCCACAACATTAACTTTAATTATAAACCCTAGCTCGATTTAAACCCGACAATTTTTTTAACGTTCTAACCGACGTTCTCAGCTACAATTCCGAGCTGTTTAAACTAAAAAAATCTATATAGAATTATCTTAATGAACAATACAAGGACGAAGCATGTAAACTGCGTTGTTTGTTTATTCAGAATGTAATGGATCCAAATGAAGAAACGAAAAAAAAATAAAAACTCAACCAGAGCTCCCTCAGCCGAATAGTGTGGGTAACAGATCAAGGCAGCAATATAATCAAACCCTTGGAACATCATAGGAAGGAGTCCTTTGCCATGGTCTGCACGCTGACGCACAGGCCGACAACAGTGCTGCAGGTGGGGGAGACACGATGTAGCACAGTTTACCTCACACTCAAGTCAGTGTAGAACATACACCCAGAGAAGCTGGAGAGTCATACCTTTCTCACTACCGAATTAGGCTAAGAAAGTAATGATTAAAAACAACAAATGCTTGATCAAGGGTCCGGTCAAGTTTGGGCTGGGGCAGGGAATCTAAACTCTAACAACACAATCACCTCTATAAAAAAAGAATAAAAAGAAGAAGGTTTGACAAGTGAATGACAACTGAATCACAATGGAAAATGTTCATAGGATGGCCAACAAGAAATGAAAGAAAAGCGGTTACCCAACTCTCTGGCTCCCTGTTGCAAGTTCCTCCCCTCTCTTTGCCCCTGAAACACCCTGGTCCAAGCCAAGGGCGAGCTTGTGGACGCTATTAATACAGTTTGTCGACAGGTCCAATGACAATCAAAGCCTGGTTATGCCTTTTTATGCTGTGCAAGGGACAAAGACGGGGGACCGCCATGGGATGAGAGATGAGCGCTTGTGGAGGATAGAGTTGGTCGAGATATTAAAGTAAGATTAACCAAAGTGCTGTCAATGCCAGTGTGCATGCCTGTGTCTGGTTTATTAAACTGTTACGCTGAATTGATTGCCCTCAAAAGATTGTGCAACAGGCCTTTACACTAATAAGCTACATTTGTCAAAGGTAGCAATAAATGTCGTATGAAAGAGAAAGTGAGTGATTAGAACTAGACATTTAAAGAGAGGAGAAAGTGACGGTGCTTGAGGGAGTAGGGTGGAAGGAGGGGGAGGAAGAGAGGGGAAGAGGGTTGCTATTTTGTGTGTGTGTGTGTGTGTGTGGATGCACGCAGGAGAGATGGTCTAGGAAAATGCGTAGCTGACTGGCTCCAATGTTATTCATTCATCATTGTAGTGTGTGTTTGTGTGTATGTGTGTGTGTGTGTGTGAGAGAGAGAATATAGTGGTGGTGGGGTGGGGGGTTAGTGCTTGTGTGTCAGACGGTTTTCCTGCTCGTCTCGCTCCACTAGTTAAGTTAAATCAGAAGCAGCCACTGGCACACTGCAGTGGTCGCTATATCTCTCAGTCTGTCCTGCTCTGAAAGCATCAACAACCTCCTGATTTCGCACCACAGGTAAGATCCCACATTACCAAATTTTGAGGAAGATGTTTTACCAACTTTTAAAAATGAAAACAAAATAGTTGTACTGTAACTGTAACTTTCTGTAATAGCCTCTAATTGGACAAAGTACTAATGTTTCAGCACAAAAAGGTTTCATTGTCTGTAAATATTTATATCACAAGCACTTTGTTGGAATTCACTGATATTCCCTTGGGAACCCCCGTATGTAGTAAATGCATTGAACAAAACAACATATAACATGTCTTCACTGACTTAATTGGTGGCACCTGTTGTTACTGTTTGTTCAAGTGGTTCATGTGAAAGTCCTGTCTGTACCGAGTCTTTAAAACAACTTCTCTAGCTGTGCGGCATATGGGAAGAATCCAGAACTGCATTATGCAAACTTTACAGAGAGAAGGATGTAGTTTATAAAGGTTGCATTGTCTCATCATATCCTGAAAGATAATTTGGATTATCTTTCTGATAAACAGTAGCTCTGTGCTCCTTGAAAATCCTGACTTTATTAGGAATCAAATTCCTAAAACAGGCAGGAAAAAAAGGAGATGGGGATGAAAACATGGTGGCTGTGGAATAGTAGGGAAATGTATTTGTAGAAACGTAAACAAATACCTAAACCGGTGATATTTAATTTTCAACCAGACAGGTAACTGATGAAGAAATAGAGTGAAACTGGAGAATGAACATGAGAAAACTAAATTACGGCATCAGAGTGAAGGCTTTAGAGTGAAAGCAAGAGCTTTGTACGGGTTTCACTTTTATAGGCACTTACTTTCCCCGTAATGTGTCTATCTTAGAGACAAACACTACTCTTGAGAGCCAATAATTGTGTTATTTAATAAAATCTCAGGTTTCATAGTTAAATGATCCTCTAACAAACTATCTCGATGATCAAAAATAAATAGGAGAGAAAGGGATTAATAAGTTGTTTATAATGTTTTTGTAATTGAAAACCTCAGTAGCGTATTTTATTAAGTACAGTATAGGAAATTATGGGAAGCTTTACAGGCTGAAGTTTGTGTTGTTTAATTGTGCAAGTCACATAAAAGTGAAGTTTTGTAAACCAAAAAATGCAGACATGGTTTCTGAAGCCAATATTTCCATTATCCCTCTCTGGCAAGCAGAGGTGAAGTCCTCATTTTGTTCATGGACACCCTCCCCCCCTCTCTCTCTCTCTCACACAGACACACACACACACACACACACACACACACACACACACACACACACACAGACACACACACACATACACATATATGCTATACGTAGATAGCTTTTGGTGCAGTTTTTTTTTTAATTGCAATCAACTTCATTGCATGGCATCACCATACTTAACATTTATTAGATAATTCAGCTGTCAGCGAGTTTGCGCTCGGTCAAGTTTCCTACTTCAAAAACTATTCGCTCAAGTGAGAAACTGTAAATTGAGCCAGAGAAGAAACTGCGTTATAGGAATACGGTTGTGGTGCACTACACTTCTAGACACCCATACTAATACTCTACATGGAGTAAGAATGACAGATTAAGCTGCTGTGCAAATCAAGACCATGTATTGCCATTTGATGGTGGTGGGAAGTGGAGTATTATATCTGCATTCTTGTAACGTGTTTGAAGATACCGTATGCAAAGCATGTAGCAAAACATTATGTTGACCAAAAACCCCTGAAACTAGACCTTTACGTGGGTGGCCGAGGTGGTGTGTTCCCAGTAAGATGAACCTCACTTCATAACGGGCTGTAATATGTTTGTAAATCATTAACTCCATCAACCAGACATATTAATGTCTCTCTCTATAGGCAGCCAGATGGTGGTGCTCATGTCAGAGCAGCCGGGTACTCAGGTCAAGGGCAGCCTCAGATAGCTCTGTTGGGAACCATTATTCCATCCAAACTCAGTCCTAATCGGCACATCATTTTTAGTTTAGCTTTCCAAGGAATTCCCATGGCCTTAGGAAGGGGCTTTACTTAAATATCAGAAAATAGGGTTAAAATGGAATACTGCTACTACAGTGCCATTAAAGGAGAATTCTGGTTGATTCCAACACGTAGCTCTGTTGTCTGTAAATGTGGAGTGCTGTCAGTAGAGTGAAAAATTAAAACAATTGATGCTGCCTACATTGTGTTATCCTCCTGCTAGAGTTAACACCCAACAAGCTCAAACAGGGCAAGTTTTAAGAATGTTCAAAATGTCATTAAAAGTGCCTACCAATGTGAAGTGATACCTTCAGAGTGAACACAGTGAAATTTAATCATTAAATTGATAGCCTACATATTTTTTATTTTGTCTCTTTTTAGTGTTGTAGTTTGTAGACGGTCCCTAAGCTCTCTAACTGCCGTCTCAACCCCGGAACTAAACACAGCTGAATTAGCACAACTTTCATGCCTTTTTATGTCAAGATATCTACTGGAGTCAGACTCACTGTGTTCACTCTGAAGGAATCTCTTCACATGGGTAGGCAATTTTACTGACATTGTGAACATGTTAAGAGGCTAAAAACATGTTGAAAACATGCCCTGTTTAAGCCTGTTGGGTGCTAACTCAAGCAGGACGATAAGACGGTGGATGAAGCTCTGATTGTTTTCTTTTTTCTCTCTACTGACAGCACCATGCATTTACAAACAACAGAGCCACCGGAATTCGACCGGAATTCTCCTTTAAGGAGTCAGCCTGTGTAGAGCAAAATGTCTCCACACTTCCTCCTTATTGAGATTGTATCATTCATTGTCATGTGCTGTGTGTTTGCAAACAGTGCGGGCCCATGCAGACCATTGTTTCGTCCGACAGGATGCAGCTTGTTCATGGACCTTGTGAAGTAGATGTTTACTTTCCTGTCTCTGGTCACCCAGGGTTTATGGTTATCATTCAGTAATGCGCCATCTCAATTCCGAGCTACAGCTCACTGGACACTCAGCCACACAAAATCACTTGCTTCCGATTTACCTTCTGTCTGTGTAATCTCACCTTTATTAGGTTTAGGGCTGACTTACATAGTCAGCCTTGTTTATGTTCACTCCCTATGCACATCCCCTGGCATTGAGCATCTCCCTCATGGAAAAATACTTTTGGTTAAAATGCCAGCCTTTTCAATAATGGTAAGAGGCATGTGGTGTCTATTTTGTCCCATTTTTTCCATTTGTGGTCACCAGAAATCTTTTCAGAATCAATAGATTTTCTTCAACAGTTTTAGATCCCTAACCATTGAAACTGATGGGTTTTGTTGCTGTCTGCTGTGTAGTTAAAATTTACAGCCACCTACTGTTATAATCATTATATGAAGAAAACACATATACACTAAATCCAAGAGGGGACATCTGTGTTGCTGCTCTACCCTACCTTCTACACCAGGATGTGTGCAGGAAACTCGCAGAGATATTTCATTATTCTGTTGCCCTTGGCACCCACACATCTTCCACACTCAACAATCCCCACATCTGCAACCGATACGGTAGTTGCTTTAGTGCATGGAGTGTTGTTGTTTTTTCTCCAAAGAATTCACCCACAAAAACCTAGTGGAAAATTAGGAGATCTTGGACTGGGAGATAAAATAGTTCTACTGGCAGGGCTCAGACTGTCTTAATGCCAACCAGAGGGCAATAGGAATGCAGATAGGGAAGGTTTTTAAATGTGCATTTAATAAGTACCGTAAGTCCATCAACTATATTTCTGCAAAAGGCAATAGATCGATACTTTTTAAATGTACAATAATTTCCATCAGGATATCACAGTACTGTGTCAGCTGTGAGATGGGAGCAAAATCTTGAAGCTAGAATGCCATCTTGTGGCTAGATGCCTGCTTAGTTTAGTGAAACTGGTATTTAGAAGATTGAATTTTTTTATGCAGCAGCATATACAGTGTAGTCCACATTTGATCTGAATTATACAAAATAGTCCACTTTATATTCTAAAAAAACAGCCCACAATATATATTTTTAGAATTATCTGTACATGCGGTTTTCCCCCTTTAAGCTCCAAATTCAGAGCAAGTTTCCCCCTGCCATCTGTTTGGTTTTAATGCAACTGTGAAAATGTTGTCAATTTCATGTAAGTAGTAACAGAAACTATCTTTGCAGCTATAGTGATAGAATATATGAGGCTTATGCTAATATTATTACATCAGCCCCACTAATGACACTCACTAAGCCATTCTATTAAAACATAAAGACTCTAAACAAAGGGTAGAATTAGTTTTTTATTCCCATTTCACATTCTGCTGTTACAAATGAAGCAAAAACGAGCCCTGAGGCAAATATTTCCGCAGCACGCAGGTTTGATTTTCTCACAGAGCAAAGTTTCCACAGAGCCGAATCCCTGCTGTCCTGTTTGTTTAGGTGTGTGCTGATTAGAAGTTCTCATGCTGGGTACAATGTATCTCTGCACACCAAGGGTTTGAAACGTGACATGTCTTCTACAGTGACTGGAGCCTCAACCCTCTCTTTCTCTCTCCTCCCTCAGTACCTCAGTGTTTAATGGTGTTGTTATCCAAGCTCGCACTTTGCCATGCAGTCTTCATTAACACAGGTCGTAACACAAGGCATAAATGTTCTCCTTCCGGGTGCTGACAGTCCACCCAGATGGACGGACCATTTGATAAACACTGTACTGTTTTACTGTTGCCATTCATTAGCCAAGAGACGATATAAAGGAGAAGGGAGAATGCAGACTGTCTGAATAATGATGTTTCAAAGGGCATTTTTGGAATATTGAATAACATAGAACATCTGTTTTTCATGGCTTCTTATTTTACAGAAATAACATAAAGCGTCAGAATGGCTTTAATGTGCAGGTCTTTAATGAGCTGGTGTAGGGTGAGCACTTTCATTGGGGCTCGTGTGGATTAGCGTTTATGGGCCATGCCAGCGGTAATGATGGCTCTTCCCCTAGACTGCCGGTGACATTTTTGTTGTGTTTCTTTTATAGGACTCGTTGAGGCCCTCGCCCAAGGCCTGTATCAGTCACCACAGACGCAGGGCCCCTGTTGAAAGGTCCCAGGATCTGGTACTTAAAAAAGGAAAATGCAGAATATAACGGCAGGAACGACAGAAGGGATAGCTCTGACATGCGGCATGTCTGGAAGCCATGAATTCATCTTTACCCTGGTACCCATCGTCTACGGCTGTATCTTTGTTGTAGGCATTGTTGGAAACAGTATGGTAGTGGCTGTCATCTACTTCTACATGAAGCTCAAGACGGTGGCCAACATATTTGTGCTCAACCTTGCTGTTTCTGACCTCACCTTCCTCATCACTCTTCCCATGTGGGCCACCGTCACCGCCATAGGCTATCACTGGCCCTTTGGAGGATTCCTGTGCAAGGCCAGTGCAGGGCTGGTGACTTTTAACCTCTACACCAGCATCTTCTTCCTCACAGCACTCAGCATTGACCGGTATCTTGCTATCGTCCACCCAATGCGATCACGCAGGTTACGCACTGTGCTATACGCCCGTATCTCATGTGTAGTGGTCTGGCTTTTTGCCTTAGTGCTTAGTGTGCCCACCGCCCTGACCAGGGACGTCCTCAACATAACAAACTACACTACAGTGTGTGCCATTCTGCACCCGGCCATTGAAAATGTTGAGAGAGTGAAAGAGCTCCTGCTGGCCATCAGCCTGCTAAAAAGCCTGCTGGGCTTCTTGGTGCCCTTTGTTATCATCATCACATGTTACTGCCTCATCGGACGGGCGCTGGTCGGGGCGAGGCACATCCAGAAAAGTTCCCGTTCACGTGATGACGAGGTACTACGAATGCTTGCAGCAGCTGTCCTAGCTTTCTTCCTGTGCTGGGTGCCCCATCAGGTGTTCCACTTAATGCAGGTTCTCACCCAGCTGACACCAGTGGAGAACTGTGCCATCCTGGAAATCATAGACACGGCCATGCCCTTCACTATCTGCATTGCCTACTTCAACAGCTGCGTTAACCCTATTGTGTACGGATTTGTTGGGCATAACTTTCGCAAGAACTTACTGTGTCTTTTGCGCTGCTTGCCGAGTGGAACTAGAGGGCCACACCCAAGCATTAGCTCCAAGATGAGCGCCCTCTCTTTTCGTGCCTCTGAGGCGTTGAGCCTCACAGTTAAAAGCAAGGCTTCCTCTGACGACAAGTAAAGAAGAACAAAGAGAGACAAAACGTTCACTCTATCCGCACTAATGGTCTGTGGTTAAGGGGTCAGGAATGGAGAAATTCCATGCTTTTAAAACCCCAACTGTATTACCAAGCACTGAACCAATGCCGAAAAGTTAACATGTTGTATTCAAGTCCCTCTGTGACTCCAAGAGACATTCATTACATTGTGCAGTGCTTATCTGAATAGTGATTATTCATAAACCATCACAGGTCACACAGCACTCATGCTTGTTACATTAATGCAGGCAGATGTTTCTCTAGAAGCTTGTGAAATAAATCTCCAGGAGTTAAGCACTGTATATCAAAGCTAGAAAAGACTATACATAATTACAGATCGCCTATGCCATTATTTATATAAAATATGCATGTACTGCAGGATTTTGTCGCTGTTGTGGCTTAAGGATACAGTGCAGTGATATATTGTCCAGTGATAACCATTCTGTGTGCTCAGTAGGTCTTTAACCAGTTGGAACAGTGATCAAGTGCTCAGCAAAGATGCCAAAGCTAAAAAAGAAAAGAAAAACATTAGCACCTGTGCATGCTATCCCAGCAGCTGTCTGCAGTACATACAAAATTGGAAAAGTGTAGGAACAAATGTAACATAAGTTTATATCACTTTATAACATATGTGACTAGTATAACTAGTGCCTGTATGCTATATGTGGTGTAAGTGCTTGCATAATGAGTTTGAAATGTAATGTTGCCTGGGAGTCACATGCTGTATAAATAAGAGTATTACACAAACACGTCAGGCAGGGGATCAACGTCAAAATATCTTGTGGTTGTCTATATGGTATTTAAACATGTTGAGATATTTTTTTTTCGACTCTGTAAATGTACAGTTTGTAAATATATGAAATTATAAATAAAATAAAAATTCAGTACTACTGAGTTGCCTTTGTATTACCTTATAATAAACAAATACAAATGATCTTGATTAGTTTTGAAAAGTTGTCATTAGTAACCAAAACATCCAGAATTAAACATTTGATCTGAGATTAAGTATTAAGGATTGAATTCAGGTGACCTTGGCTCAAAATGTCCCTAAGCACCTCCAGCATCTATTAATCATTGACTATGTCATCATGTTACCCCACGTAGCACCTAAAAACAACAGGTGGCTTTTTTGGAGTATGTGTGACATGTTGCCGCATTACAGACGAGGATTGGTAGATGGGCGGCAGGTCGTGGTTATAAGTGCTGTCAAACGGTGAGTTCAGCATCAGAGACAACATGAGGGCCCTCCTGCTTCTCGGATTGGTGGCTGTTGCCCTGGCTGAAATCACTCACTTCGAAGGGTAAATATCTATTCTTTGTCAAAGCAGAAATACACATTTCTTTAAATTATGTGTTACACTATTGCCATACAATATCTAAATTACAGTTCCAATCAAGACAATACTGTAGTATGGTTCTTGACCTATCTGCTATGAACTATACAGTAGGATGATAGCCAATGTTAACTAGTGCTTCAAATGAGTACAGAATTATGGTTCAATGTAATTTGCCTGCCATCAATTGGCCACATGTCAATATCAATATTTGTGGCAGTTTGTTAGACCAATTGTTGAAGCACAAGATTGTCTTTTTATGAAACTGGCCTTTATCAACATTCGTCCTCACACAAAATGACAGACTGCTTTGCTCAAATGCACTTCAGCGCGAACATTTGGCCACAATTGGTGTGTGTAGTGAACCTTTCTGGATGTTGTAATTTGGATCAATGATTTTCAGTTTTATTTGGCTCTTTAAAAAGGCACTTCAGTGGTATTGTACAAACAAGAAACAACTTTAAGGCCTTCTAAAACAATTGGATCACTGTAGCTTCATGCAGCTGCAATTACATGTACACAAACTATAATGAAATTAATTAAAACAAGGAACATGTATAAAACAGTTGTTGGGTATAAACCTCGCAAAGTGCCATTGAATAACAAATTTAAAAATCACAGCCTATTTCACACTTGTGAAAGGCCAGCACTTCTGCAGTTTGCATTTTACACATGCACAGAGTATTATTTTGCAGTATAGTAAAGACAATTCTCAGTAATGTGAACCACAAAACTGTGGCTATTGAAAAATATTTGGGATCTCTCTCTCTTTTTCACTAGCGAGAAAGTCTTCCGTCTGAAGCCTGTACTTGATGAGCATGTGACCCTCATTAAGGACCTGGCTAAGAGCATTGAGGTACCTTGATGCCTGATCTCACACACTCACAGCTTATAATGGTATATTTACTCACCACACGGGATTTAATTGGTTTACATATGGTGGATAAAGCTACATTTTATCTTTTTTTGAGTCAATTTACTGAATGTCTGTTCAGATATGCAAATCGTATCTAATTGCACCTATTTTAGATGCTCGGATCAGTTACTGTCTGTTTTGCTGGATTTTTGTCATCTCACATTCACTTCACATTAATATGTTTTTTAGCTCATCGAAGTTTGTCAAATGAAAAGGTTGAGCACAACATGCCCAAGTGTTTGACTTTAGTGCCATCTGCAGGTCGACTTCTGGAGACCCGAGAGCCCCGAGCTGGTGACAATTGACATCGATGTGGACATCCGTGTGCCTGCCATGTACCTGGATATGGTGTACACCACCCTGCAGCAGAGTGACATGGAGTATAGGTAAGTCACAAGACAAAAATACAAAATAAATCTTTATCTGATTCAAACATAATCAAACATATAAGGTTAATTCAATACATGTGCTTTTTAAATATTTGTTTTATTGAATCCTTCTTCAGGGTCCTCATTGAGGATGTGCAGGCTTTTGTTGATTCTCAGGCTGATAACAAGCCCTCTCCCAGAGCCCACAGCTACACCAAGTACAACACCTGGGATACTGTAAGAGGAAAACAGATCAATCTCTTTCACAATCACAATCTCACAATCTCTTCCCTGACCGGATTGTTATTTCCTGTTCTTATTTGTTTTCCCTTTAATTTTAGGTCCAGTCCTGGATCGCCTCCATTTCCTCCTCCAACCCTAACCTGATTAGCAAGCAGGTGATTGGAAGCACCTACGAGGGACGCCCCATGACTGTTCTCAAGGTATTACAAGACTTATGGGACAGGGGACATATCTGTCCCAGTTTTGATAACTGTTGGATAACTATACCACTGATTATTCTCACAAATGTTTTATTCTTACTTTTAACAACCACAGCTCGGTAAGACGTCCAGCTCCACCAAACCAGCTATCTTCATGGATTGTGGAATTCACGCTAGAGAGTGGATCTCTCCTGCTTTCTGCCAGTGGTTTGTCAAGGAGGTAAGAAATACACCTGGATGGGCATGGCAAGAGTTTATACAAAGACATCCACTCATAACAGCACAGAATGTTTTCCAATCGTCTTCAGGCTCTGTCCACCTATGGCAGTGATTCTCAGATGACCAGCCTGCTCAACCAGATGGACGTGTTTGTTTTGCCTGTCTTTAACATTGATGGCTACGACTACACCCACAAGAGTGTAAGCTCCAACTTCAAGCTTAGATTCATAGTGTAACCTAATTGAGACCTTGATGTCTTTTTTGATCTTAACGAATTTGTTTGTTGAATGCATGTCTGATATGTTTATTTTTTCCACTGGGAAACTTTAGAACAGGATGTGGAGGAAGACTCGCTCCAGGAAATCTGGATCCAGCTGCATTGGTGCTGATCCCAACAGGAACTGGAACGCTGGCTGGTGCAGTAAGTGCAACATACACATATGTTTATACTTTTACATTGCACTACTGCAAATATGGGGGATATATATGTGAAACTGATTTCATTATAAATGGCCTTACTCTGTGCAGCACAGGCTGAGTTATCTTGACTTTTAGTGCTTAGTTTGAGTCACCCCACCACAACCTTGAATCCTACATTCCCATAATGCAACTGGGTAGCATCTTTCATTTGAAACACCCACATCTTTTCTCAAACTCCTTCCAGAGCCACATACTGTGAGACATTATACAACTGTTTTCACAGGCTGTGCAGTACTCCTTAAGTCTATTGAACTTTATGTGTACAATCCCGCCTTTAAGCCAAGTTACAACGCATTTAAAGAAGTTAAATAAATACCTCTATTCATGGTTTTCAACAATGTTTTTCAATGCAGCCACTGGAGCCTCCAGCAACCCCTGCAGTGACACCTTCTGTGGTTACAGTCCTGAGTCTGAGATTGAGGTCAAGAACGTTGCCAACTTCATCCGCAGGAACAAGTCCGTCCTCAAGGCCTACCTAACCATCCATTCTTACTCCCAGCTGCTGCTCTTCCCCTATTCCTACACCTTTGAGCTGGCTGCACACCACAGTGAGCTGGTAAGTCAACATTATCTGCCAGGAATGGCGTATTGTACATAAAGCTGAACAAGGACAGTGAATATAATTAACATGCTTAATCAGTCACAATGACTGTATAAATTATTCATCATGGCAGTGTCACATGCTTTGCTAAAGTGCAGCACCCTAATGTATACAGCCTTAATGGAAACATATGCATTAGGAGCACAATAACAATAGAGTAACTGCATTAGGCATAGGCATGTTACATTTTTTATCAATACGGCTCTTCGTGTCATGATCGTCAGACAGGCATCAAAGGTAAAAGGAGTGCCACTTTAAGGATTAAATTGACAGCAGCATATCTTTTAAATTATATTACATCTATACAGGAAATCACACTCATTAGATGCAAACTGAATAGTTTGAACAATGTCTCTATGATTGGCAGAATTTCGTTGTTCATCTCATTTCAAAGACTATCAGCATATATAAACTTTCAGAACAAAGCTTATATAATATGAATAGAATAGAAACTGATTATAATATCTCTAAAGGTGTTTCTAAAAGCTTAAGCAAGAATTCAACCCAGTCCCATTATGACTCTTATCTAACGGTCACACTTGGCTGCTGCAAATCATTTACTCCATGGCTCTTTTACCACTCACTGGGGTGTACAGTTAACACTCACACCCCTGCTCCAGCTCTCACACTAACTGAGGCACATCTCATGTCTCTGCCTCTCTATTACTCACTCGTAATTTTAGTTCTCTTCTGACACGTTACAGAACAAAAAGATCTCCGGGGAGCTGTCATAACTCATCTGCTCTTCCAGAAAATATCATTTCCTGCTTGCGCATTTCTCTGAGGGTTTCATTTCCTGTTGGGACTCACTGAAGCGTTTTACTTTTTTCTGTAATATCAGTAAACAATGGATCGTGGGCCAAAAAAATATGTATTTACTGTTCTTAATACAAACTGGGTTTTTCTTTTCACTTTGTATCAATACTGTTTAAATTTTAAAAGAATTTGAAAATAAATCTTACACTTACAAATCAAAAGTTGAATTCATAATAGATAAAAAAAAGCACTGTTTTGCTGATACAACCTAACTTGGTCTGGTATGAGCAGTAACTTATGGTGGCTAATGTTAGCTAACTTCTGATATATTTTCAATGTTCTCTGACGCTGTCTGAAGTGTGTAAATACAGGAATATAACAGGCTTAGATATATCAAAGTATTCAGTAACATACAGTATATGAAAACACTGGTAAAAAATCTTCTGATTGGTCCTTTGATCTGACTTCTGTTTGTTCTCTGTTTTGTAGCTGAAGGTTGCGCAGGAAGCTTCTGCTGCTCTGCGTAGTCTGTATGGTACTAAGTACACCAGTGGACCCGGTGCTGCAACCATCTGTAAGTACAGCAAGTATTGCAGCTGCATTTGTCTCCATGGAGAAACAGTGTATTAGAGAAAGCTTGATATTCTATCTCCCATCTATAATGACATGCATTATGATGTGTTCACACACAATGTACCAACCATTTCTTCATATACAGTATATGACCTCTAGAGTCAAGAAAAAAGCAATTGCCTATCGTGAGAGAAAGCTATTTCTAGCAAGGATTTTGTTTTTGCCCCTGAAAGCATTATATATATATATATATATGTATAAAACCACATCAAGGCTGTCCCATGTCATCAGCATATCCCACTCTGCATAATCACTCTATCCTTATCTGTCCTCAGACCCCGCTGCTGGAGGCTCTGATGACTGGGCCTACGACCTGGGAGTAAAGTATTCCTACACCTTTGAGTTGCGTGACACTGGTCGTTATGGCTTCCTGCTGCCCGAGTCTCAGATCAAGCCCACATGTGAGGAGACCATGCTGGCCGTCAAGTACATTGCCGCCTATGTGCAGAAGAACCTCTATTAAAGAGCGGAACTGCCAGGACCCCTGCCAACTCAGCTCCTCTACACCAGCCCCCAGCCCCTCCAACCTCTCAGCCATCTCCTGCCTGTAACCATGGATACGGGCACCACCCACCATGTTTCCTCGCTGTTCTTGACAGAATGTCAGGATGAGTGCAAACAATAAAATCAATGATCCATCCCCAGACGTTGAACCAATTTTTTTTATGCTTATGATAACATAGTGTTTGATGGACTGAGCCTTTCTCGTTTGTATGGAAATATACAACAGAACAGTTGAAAAATAATGCTTACGTGTCACAGCCCATCACAAATAGGCCAGGAAACTTGTGTAAACAGAAATTATAAGAAGAATTAGCTTTAAAAAAATCCTTCATAGCCCAGGAAAACATAGAGACATAGAGCTTTAACCATCTTTTAATTTTTTTATATAACCTTTATTTAACCAGGCAAGCTGATTGAGAACAAATTCTCATTTGCAACAACGACCTGACCAAAACAAGGCGTTTGAGACAACATAGAGTTACACATTGAATACGCAAAATATTAACTTACAACAAAGAGGCTACAAAAATAATACTTAGTGTAGTACAGAATCTGTATACTATTTGTGCAAAAGGTATAATGAAAAAAAGCCTTAAATAAATATTAAACAAATATGACATTAGTGCAGGTAAGATTGTGCCACTGGAGCACAAGAGACAAAGTGAGCGTGTGCAATACTGCGTGAACCATCCTGTTGTCTTAAACAAGTCAGCTGATGACTAGACAATGTTTCTCAGTCGAAAACAGCACACAAGATACAAAACCATTGACTAATGTACTGTATCAGACCCTTTGAACCCAGATGATTCTTCTTGCTCTGGTGGCACTGTTCCAGTAGTGGAGGTTGGGAGGGTGGGGGGGTATCAGTTTTTATGGATTTTAGTCCAGCAGCACAACACGTGATTCCCACAGAGTAACTCCTTGGCAGCGTCTCCACTCTGCCAAGCATTTGCCTGAGTCGCGAAAATAAAGGAGCCAAAGATCAGCAGGGAGTATAACTGCACTGGAACAAATTTCTGAAGAACAAGGAAGAATTCCAGTGATTGCTTTTGTATCATTATGACAAATGCAAATTTGTAAACATTTGTAAATCAAAGGTTTCATATTATATATTAGAAACACAAAAAGGACTCAACGCACACATCTTTTACAAAAAACATTTAAAAAATTGCCTGTAATGCATCTGGCACATTTTTTTTTTGTAAACAACGAGCCTCCTTCAGGAAGTTACAGGCTCAGGAGTGGGGTGAAACAAAGTAACGCACCAGGTGTAAGCACATGCACAGGTGCAGACATTCAGCAATTAATGTCAACCCCTCTACAACCGTGTTCACTCAGTCTATCACAAAAAATGAAAGTGGTCAGCAGGGGGCATCGTCCCCAAAGATCAACAGGGTGACCTCTCAAGAGAAAGAAAAACATAAAAAGGAAAAACAAGACAAAAGAGGAGAGACATTACTTAACCAAACCAACAGTATTAACATAACACCGAAAACAGTTTACAAGAAGTGACATATCTAAATCTTCATTCAGTCCAGGGAAATGTGTAGCCCTTAGCTTGAAAATCTAAAGGCTCCCATGTAGGTTCCTCTGTTTGGGCCTATCACCTCCCCCTGTCAATAACATAAATTCCAAGAAGCTCTCCAATCTCTTCCGTTCTTCATTGTCTCATATTAGTCGTTGGATTATTTTTCCACCGGGCTAGGCTTCTTAACCTGTGTTCATAATTTTCCCCAAATCAGTTGTGGCGTTAAGGGAATATTCCATTTTATGTAGGCTACATTTCAAGTACACTCTGGTAATCTTGTTTTGTTTTTTTTACATACAAAATAATACAGTTACCCCCCCTCCGCCCTCCCCCTAGTATTAGACCCATGCCCAAAACACCACTTGATCTAAGAATTAACTCAAGAGCTCTACTGAGACCACTAAAAATAATTCACTGTTGTGGAACAAGACAACCTACAAGTGAGCTCCACAACTGCTGTTTGTCTTGTCACTGCTGTACTGTCTTTATTTCACAAGATGGCGACAAAAAACCAAATGTACAGTATGGAACATGTTGTTCCTGAGCATCATCACCATCTCTATTGTTACCAAGAGTAAAGATGACACCAGCCAAGGGAGCAACATGGCGGTTGTTTGAAAGGTCAAGGCTGCAGAACGATGTGGATGTGAAATTATGTCTGAGTCAAGGTTAGTTTTAACTTCTTTTTTTCGCTGTGAGACCAGTTGTAAACAAACTGAACCAAACGAGTAGTCTGCAAGGACTCTGTTAAAAATGATAAAATTATAGTTTTGTCTACTCATTTACACGGAATACTTGGTAAATCTGTGAATAGTCAAACTCCCTGACCTGACTGGGGGCGTGGGGCCTCATTTTGGTAACAGGTGGGTGTGTGGAGAACGTCACATGACGCTAACTGGTTGCTGTCATACTGGTATAAATCCACCTCTGTAGAGTTAGTCAGTCCTTTTTCTCCACGCAAGGCTGCAGTGTCTTCGAGTCCAGGCTACAAAGTAGCTTAGACTTCTCCAGGCATGGCTGGTATGTAGCATTTTATCATTTTAAACAGCGATATTGCCTTGCCGTTTTCAGGTTGGGGCTGTACCTTCAAGCTAAAAAAGCTAAGTTTTAAAAGTCCCGCGGTCTTGGCAGTATCTAATAATAGTGTGTATTGTAACTATGACTGTCGGTATGTCTGTTGTTTGGGTATAATGTTTGTACCGCAGTAGCCCCCCGAAGTGGGCAGAGTTTTCAAAGCCGAATATGTAGGCAAAAAGTAGCCTACAATGTTTATCCATCTGTGTTTCCCTGTCTGTTAAGTGACTAGTTTCTTTCAAAGAACGCGTGAGATGTCTACTACATCCGAAATATGCTTACATATATGACAGCCATAAATCAGTGTCACTTGCTTGTAAAGCTAACTGCCTGGTCTACTCGTAGTTTTGAGTAAAAACTGTTGCAAGAGACCAGCGTCATAAATGATCTGTTCCATCCGAAAATTGTGATTTAAGATAATGATTACCCTCATCAATACATTTTTTTTTTTTTTTTTTTTCAGAGGGAACCCCTTTTAGGTCACTGGACCATAGCTTTAGAAGCCCTGTGCTACTGTATGCCATTACCCAATTTCAAATGGTGTTAAATATAGAGTGTGTGTCAGTACACTCTCACTGAGGAAAATTGAAGTGGGTGTGTGCAGTCTATACTGTAAATTCACTGAGCCAAGGTTGAGATTAAACTTTATTTATAATGTATTTCAAGTTAGGCCACATGGATAAATACTACAGCGCTTATTGTACCAATTGAAGAGGGGGTGTGAGAGAGGGGTGGCGTGGTGTACAGCCAGTGAAACGGCAACTTTTCCTGGCAACTCTTATAGGAGAAACTGCACTCGGCTACTAGTAACATAAATGCAATGTTAAGGATCAGTCAGAGTAATAAGAGGTTGATGTCCAATCCATGTGGGATTCATGTTGGCCTACATGCTGCAGTCAGACAACCTCCCAGCTGCAATGCTGACTTCATCATCGCAATTTATATGTCCTCTCACAGTTGAGCATTGTTCTCAGACCTGGCTTGGCAGGTAGCGGACACATTTTCCTCCCTGCCGGCAGTGGTGGTGGTAGTACAGAGTAGGCACCACACTGCAAATAAAAATCACCTTAATGAGACACTTTAATCTGGTACTGGGGCACTAAAGTTGTATTTTTTTCTTAAAACAAGTGAGTAGTGTGAGACAATGGTGCTTGTTGTCCTTTAAACATTTAATTGGAACAGTAAGTTGTGAAATGTTAATATGATTTTTTAAGCTATTGCAGTTACACTTTTTTTGCTTAGTGTATGACATAGATTCTGCTGGGCTAACATGAAAGATGTGACCTTAATGACAAATTTGCAGGGCAGTCCCAATGTAGAAACAATCGCAGAAATTTAAAGAATCAATGTGAAACTTAATGTTTTGTGTCAAACACCTATGATTGCTATATGTTAAACACACTATGTATCCACATTGTGCTTTAACTCAACTGAAGCTCAAAGCGTTGCACTTGCTGCTAATAACTAACCAACTGCTAATGGGTGTATTGCAATGTCTGTTTAATTGCTTTTCCCCTTCAGACCAGGCTTTTGTGACGTTGGCTACCAATGACAGCTATGCTCGGGGAGCCATGGTTTTGGGCAAGTCTCTCCGCAACCATAATACATCCAGGAAGCTGGTGGCACTCATTGGTCCGCAAATGTCAGATCCTTGCCAGTAAGAGAACCTTGCCTCCAAGCAGTGGTGCAACATTTCTATATCACAGCTGTTGGCGTTCTTGTCAAACCTGGTTTTCCACCTGGCTTGTTGATGGTGATTCATTAGGTCGGCGCTGAAGAGAATCTATGATGAAGTGAGGATGGTGGATGTGCTGGACAGCGGTGACGCAGCGCACTTGGCCATGATGAAGAGGCCTGACCTGGGTGTCACCTTAACCAAACTCCACTGCTGGACTCTCACACATTACTCCAAATGTGTTTTCATGGATGCAGACACATTTGTAAGACTGAGTGTTTACTTGACCAGAAAATTCAACATGTTGTACTGGAACTGTTTTATATTTGCTTATCTGCATCGTAGGTGCTTTCAAATATAGATGAGCTGTTTGATAGAGGAGAATTATCAGCTGCTCCCGACCCTGGCTGGCCTGACTGCTTCAACTCTGGTGTGTTTGTTTTTTGTCCGTCTATGGAGACCTATGGCAAACTGCTTCAGTATTGTACAGAACACGGCAGCTTTGATGGTAAGTCTAGAAGAACATGTTTTTGATGGTTTAGTGTTAATGTTTCTGAAACTTAAAATTGAATATGAATTAAAAAAATTCCATCATAATTTTCATCCTTACTTTCCTTAAATGAATAATTCCACATTCTTAGGAAATGGACTTGTTTGCTTTCTTTCCACTGGTTTGATAAGTTAAGAAAAACACATCTTGTTTTTACTGTCTTATGATTTTTTAAAAAAAAATTTCTTATGAAAAACAAATTTGGTGCTGGTTGGTTTGTTTTAAATTTAGGATGAACCATGCTAGCTGTTCTTCCCCCCCCCCCTCCTGCTAAGCCAACTATCTCCTAGCAATAGCTTCAAGTTGAATGCTGGTCATGTACAAAAATAAGAGTATAACGCTTCTCTATATCCAGTTTCAGTTGTTTAAACTTTTTCAGCATGTTATTGGTTAAAATGTGTCATGTTTTAAAAGAGGATTTAATGTCTAGAATTCCAAGTATTTCTGGTTAACAACATTGAGTTTTGATGTCAGCAGTCTATTTTCAGTCATACTCAAACATGTTAGGCTTTGAGTAACATTGAGTTCTTGGCAACATGTTATACCAAGCTTGTTTATCTTCTGCTGTAAGTAAGGCATTTACCGAGCCCTGTGCCTGGACACAGGGCCCTCCTGTCCCAGGTGGTCTAAAGCTCTGAGTCATTCTCAGGGGATCACTGCAGAGGGGGTCTAAGTTTAATTTGAGAGGTGGTATTTTGCACTGGTGACATTCAGCAACACTTCTCTGAGGGATACTGTAACTGAATTGTGGTTGTCGTTTAGGCTTCATAACGGGTTTACTGAGCCGTTCAAATCAGTGGCTTTAAAAGACCATTATCCATCCTTGTAGGGTGCTGTGGTTCTCATACTACAGGTTTACTACCTTCGCTTGCCAGAATAGTTACAGCAGTTTATGAACCTAACATAAAACGGCTACATCCCTAACACTTGATAAGCTACTGCCTTTTTTTTAAAAGGTAGCCTGTAAATTTTTTTTACCAAAACAGAACCTTCATTCACAGTAAGCTTTAACATCCTTTTAAATACTTTGAATAAAGCAACAGAAATGTTGACTTTAGCAAGTCAACCTTAAATACACTAGTTACCAAACTGTTGTGCAGTGCTGTGTTCTGCAGCTTTCACATATTGGCAAATGTAAAACAGAACCTGTGACTTTATAACCCACGAATGTGTTGTACAGTTACTATTTTTACTAAACTCTGGCAGTGTCCTGCTTTTGTTACATACATTTCAACTGCAACTTTCAACTTTTTTTTTAAGGAATCTTTCATTTTGTGACTAAGATGGATTTATCATATTTTTTAAACTAGTAAACAGTCCGTTGAAATGTTCAGTTTGAAACGAGCAAATTGCTTGGCCTGTGGTATTGTAGGTTGTAGAATTTTTCGAAACCAAATATACTCTTAACGTACAGAAGTACACTTTATGGCCTACTACTGACTTAAAAGCCATGTCTACATCAAAGGAAGACATTTTGTTTCTATATTTACCTGACCTAATGTAGCAGATTCAGAATTTGCTCATAAATGTGGCGTTATCAGACAGGACTCAGAGCGTGCATCAACACACATCCAGCAACTCGTCGCTTAATTAGACGGCTGTCCTTCACTTTTAATAAAATGTGACCAGGATAGGTACTGAGAAGTAAACTTGTCAATGCTTACTGCTAGACAAACTATGTAATCACAACATTGTTTCAAAATTATTGTAAACTATCGTTTTCCTTTCTCTACTGTAATTTATCAGCCAATGTATTGAGCAATACAGTAACTGGGTTTTGACTAAATAGTCTGAACTCAAAGAACAGAAATTGGCCTTTCTAGAGCTTGTAACAACAAATCTTGTTACCAAACTGTCATTCTCTATCTAGGATAGATAATGAGAGCATGATGACTGAACTCCATTCAGGACTGAGATGTGGTTGAAAGCCTCAGTAAAAGCTCTTTAGTAACCTGGCCATATACCAGTTGGATGCTAATCAGACTCCATTGTTTTCTCAGGGTGCTCAAAATGTCACTAAACAAAACGGTTGTGGAATAGACAAACAGGATGAAACTTATAGTAGGGCTCGGCAGAGCTAAGGCCCGGCCTCGTTAGTAGCAGTGAATCTCTTTAACAAATGACAAGCTGTTTTCCTTTTGTCATACTGTGAAAGGGATTCCATCAGTTTACTGGAGAACCAATTAATTTGTTTAATAGTGGCCAATGCTTTATAGTGCCGCCTCATTTTGGCTGTTGGCAAGGGTCATGTTTCCATCACAGTTGCAGACAAGACATCGTTGTGTATGTAATTTTCAGTGTCCATTTTATTTTTACATGCTGATATTCCCATGGTCATCTGTAGGCCTGATGGTATGGTAATGAGTAAAGCTGTTTTATTTATAGCCATGGATGGGTTTAATGTGAACTGAGGCATGAGTTGAAGTTGCATTGACCTTTTTAGCGTTTCAGTTCCACTCTAAAGAATACACAATGTACAGCTCTGTCTCGTTGCTGTTCACGGATGATATTAAAAATTGCTGAGGAAAGACAACAGGAAAATAACTTCAGTGGTTAAACCCAGAGGCTTTAGCTCTGCATCTGTGGCTCCGGTGTGGCTTGCTGCCAAGACAAACTGGCAGAGGTGGAGGCACATTCTTGCTGAGCTCTGCTCATCCCCTCAAAATGAAGACGCCCCGCCCCATATTAAGTTTGAAATCCCCAGCAGAAGTTGTGGTTCAGACAAACGGCAGCTATGTGTTATTTAAAACTGTAGCAGTATGCGGTTACAGACTGTACTGTTTTGGGCATTTTAAGAGCTTCATGTGAAAGTTCTATTGAAGGTAAACATTAACCTTGTACTAGTGTCAGTCCAATGATGTGCTATATGACAACAAGGTGAAGCAATTCAGCATGAATAGTCAATGATTTTGCTTGGCTTCAAAATGCAGCGTTTTGCCTGGTCAGTGGCAGAACACATGTTCACGGGGGGGGAAAAATTTTGAAAAGGCGCAGATTTGGTCGTGTACTGTGTGCTACTGACCCACTTAATGTCAATTGTGTCCCTTGACCCCAAACTGTCTTAAATTCTGTGTTCACATAAGCCACCACCATGACTAGGCCTGTCCCAGTTCGAAACCATGCGAGGGAGAGGGGCCGTCCAGCTCTCCAGTCGGGCCTAGTGGACCCGAGGCAAAGTGCAAACTTTAAAAAGAAGAGTTAACCCAGAGGGTTAATTAAAGTCGCCAGCATGGAGCAAAACAACTTTAAATACTTGTCTAGTTGTATTATTAAAGTTGCGTAGTTATGAATAGGGCTGGGGATCTTTCACATTTTTCTAAACGGTGCCGAAACGATACCTGGTTTCTATAGCGAAACGTTTTGCAATCATTTTCTTTGAGGAAATCTAACATTCTTGTGTGGCTGGCAACTTAACTGTTTTGGTTCAGCCTCACCAGTCACCAGCGTTTGTTTCCAGACAAACGGATATTTTCAGTGAATTACCTGTCTGCTACCTACCCAGCACCACAACAGTTGGCGCCTAGTGCACATATTGGTGCATTTAGCTGCTACAGTATAGCGCAACCAAAACTAAGACTGAATATTGGATGAAAAGGTGGTGCAACAATGTTTCTTCTCAATGTAATTGAGCAGTTTCTTTTAACAAAATGTTTGTGTTGAAGTTGCATAGTTGACACTAGTGTACCGTCATGCATTTGCTGTGCAAATCCACTCTTCAATCTCTTATATGTTCAAGTGAGGGAATTTAATCCTTTAGCTCCTGTGATTGGCAACAATATGAATGATGTAAGTGCATAACCGAGCAATCATTGGCATCTGCTCAAAGGCGATCCTACTGAAAGGCTTCTGGTGCTGCTGAGCTGATTTAGACTAACAGTAGTATTGGAGAAGTCAGTGAGCAAGCAGCAGGCAATCAATCTTTGTCAAATCTATTGGATGAATAAATCATCACTGTGGTGGCTTGGCCAAAGAACCCAGCCTTCCTCTGAATATAAACCCCTGGTCTTTTAAACAACACGTGATCTTTGACATTTTGCCATCATTGGAGAGCATAATGTCAACAGTAATGCAAGCATGTATGACAAATGTTTTGTACAGCTACTGTGATCACAATACACACTGCTCATGCCTGCCTTGCTTTTTTCTTTTTTAGAAAACTTAAGGCGATCTGAATTATGCGTCCTAGCAAGTCAAATTGGATTTCAAATGACTATTGTAATTTGTAAAGGAAGGACATCTAATACAGACTGAATGATGTAGACTAGTTTTGTGAAAATACTAATCTGGCTGTCACAGGTATGCAGCTCATTTGAGTAAACTGTCACTCAGCTTTGCCTCTTTTTCAAAAAAGCTATCCAGGCATACCCTAAACCTGTCTAAGCTAATTGGGCTGTTATGCTCACATAAATTTCTCACGCTACTAACAAAGCACGCTTACACTTTTGACCTAAAGTAACATGAAGTTTTCATCCCTGCAAAAAGATGTTTGGATGGCATTTTTCAAAGTGTAGCACTGATCACTGTGATTCTACATGAGAATCGGCTTTATATGCTGCCCCATCCAATACTTTTTTCTTTCTTTTAAGCAATTAAAGCAACTGTTTTGATGCACTATTGTACTGTCTTGCATAACTGAAGTATAAAATCAGAAGGAGGAATAGCATATGTACATCCAACCTCTGTATAAATATCCATGCAAACCTGATACAATCACTGTAAAACCTTTTCGTGGAAGTTTAGTGATTGGACTTTTATTTTATTTTTTAGATTGGTACGTATCACTGAAAGGTACAGTAAGTTAACATGCTGTCGTGTTGAATTTCTTTCCCTCTCTTTTGCAGGAGGAGACCAAGGTGTGTTGAATGGCTTCTTCGGCGACTGGGCTACAGCTGACATATCCAAACACCTCCCCTTCATCTACAACCTCAGCAGCATAGCCATCTACACCTACCTTCCAGCATTCAAGCAGTAAGTGTCTACCAAGGTGATGTTTCTGAAACATTCACACTGTAGTAAGGTGTTTCTACAGTTTGAGCTGCGTGTGTGTATATACTTCCCCAAGACCGTTAGTAGTATTCTACAGCAGTGAGTTTGTCAATGTGACTAAAAGCTTGCATAATCAGATACAAAGTCAACGTGTAAGCAGACACTCATCACATGAAAGTGTCGTCACATTGTGACGACGTCGGGTTACAAGCGAGGTCAGCAGTCAGATTCCAGCGGCCCTGCTGGAGCATCACCCAGCAGGCCTAGGTGCTGGGTTGGATAACCAGCCTGAGCTTCCAACAGCTGAGGCTAAGACCTAAAATAGAGTAGTTTATTTAAAGACCTTTTTATGTTTCCCTCTAAGACTGGTCATTGTACAGTGTATCTTGAGCTGCCTCTCTGCGTCTAAACCTTTGCTCCTCCATAGAAACAAAGCATGTCAACAAGCTTAGTTTGGCATTTCCTGGCAACCAAATCAGGATGCTAGGGGTGATTAAACATGTAGTTACTTGTTAGCAATAGCAATACTCAAGGGGTCTGGCAACATATCAAACTGCCCCTCGGCGCAAATTTGGGTTAATTTGTGTATAGGTGCAGTTTGCAAATACTAAGAAGCCCGTGTCTCTGGGGGTTGGCAGGGTTTGTATTAAAAGACACTATTTAATATAAAATGGTCTGATACTTTGTTTTAAATTACAAAGTTGTGGCCTCTGTACTTCTGCTTGCTGACATCAAACTCTGCAGTTTTACTGCTGCAGCCTATGTTGGTCTGTTATGGCTACTAGTTTATGGTGACTTATGTTACGATTACACATTTTTAAATATCTTATAACAGGCATTACTGTCCAGTTGTAGACTTTGCCTTTTCTCTAAACAGTAGTTTGAAAATGATGTGTAGCGATGAGAATACTAAATGCAATGTATCGATTTTAAAGCATCTACAATAAGTTGTTTAGATGTCTGCATTCTAACTACTAGAACTGTCGGGTCCTTTTAAGGTGTGGTATTGACCTACACCGGTCCGTAAAGTGTGTCTAACTCTTATGGATTGATACTATAAATTTAATTATTTACTTTATTACTCATTTCAGATATGGTGGCAATGCAAAGGTGGTCCACTTCCTAGGGAAGACCAAGCCATGGAGTTACACATTTGACCCCAAATCCAAACAGATTGCAGGAGATGTGCATGAGGCCTCCACTCATCCCACCTTCCTCCTCGAGTGGTGGACCCTGTACTCCAGCGCTGTGGTGCCCATGCTGCAGGACAGTTATGGAGACCAGCCTTTCCACTCCGGATGCGTGGAGGTGAATAGTTTTGTTTTACAGTATCACTTTATGGCATTGCAGTCCGGGCACGTTGCAAGAAAGTGGAAGTTGTTTTAGAGCTGTAGAGTCATGATCAAGGATATATAATTAAAACTTACAGTTGATTGAGCTTCCTTAAGAGTTCCAAAATTGTGACGTAACCAACGTTTTACAGCTTAAAACTTTGACCGTCAACACACCAGCCAAGGTTTCCTTCTCCAGCTCTAGTAATTTAAAAAATAAAGGCTGGGTCCTGCATTTTTAATGCAGGACATTACTGTATGATTTGAAATGGGTTGTACCACATTCATGCTTGCAATTTTGATTTGCTGACAGTTTATTTTGTCGCCTTCATTTTCACTATTAACTCTTTTAAAATTTTAGTTATGGATAATGTACCTCTTTCTGTCTTATTTATCTCATAAAGTTCCAGTACAGTGACCTGGTCACTTATATGAGTGCACAGGTATGGTGGGAAAACTTACATTTTTATACTTTTTTTCTTTTCTCTCTCAAGTGTGGCCATTAATTTTAAAAGGATGTGGTGCCTTGTCATTTATTTTAATTTTCAGTTTCACAATTGTGTAATTTATTATTTTTTTTTTTTTTTTCAGGACGGGAGCCTCTCATCACATGCACAAGCACCCCAACCCCAGATGTCCTCAGAAGAACGGAAGGAGAAGTGGGAGCAAGGCCAGGCAGACTACATGGGAATGGACTCTTTTGACAATATCAAGAAAAAGCTTGATACTTTTCTCAAATAAAGATGCAATAAAGCAGGAGATAAAAATGGCACAGATGTTTCTTTACTAGAAATGAGTTTGCTTCTCTCCAGCCACCAGCATTACACCCTCCATACTCCAAAGATGGCACAGCTTCAATGGGAATTGAAATAAAATACTGTATTCTTTGTCTATGCAAGGCATGTTATTATTCAGTTTACCCTGCCACAGATACCTGCTCTGTTACACTGAAGAGAATTAGGAAAGATTTATTTTAGGACAAATTCACTTCTAGAAGGGTCTTGCAATATATATTTTGCAGTATTACTTTTTTTCTTTTCATGTCTATGCAATTTTGTTTTTGTGAAAATGATAGCATCAAGGGTAGAACTGGGTCTTTTGTATCCTCTTTGTCTAGTTGTCTATTAGCAGTTACATGAACACTCTTAATTTTTTACACGAGTCATCTAGCAGTCTGAGCATTATAAAATTGTTTGGTTTTTTTTTTTAAATTGCAACTGCTAATGTTTAAAATGGATCTAAAATCTGTTTTACAGCACATCTTAAGACTATAGTGGGGTAACTTCACCACACACTAGATCCTTGGTGTCTTGCTCTCTATGATCATCCGGTCTGTTCTTGACTTACAGCGTTTCTGCAAGACACTGGGTTTTTGTTTAAGGATGTTGACTGTACCACAATCTTTCCTCTGGAAATATTAAAAACATCAAAAGTTGGGGATTTGCTCAGGTGTCTTTTTTTTCTTAACATTGAGGTGGAACTGAAACCATTGGCGTGAATTTTCCTATTTATACTGTCACTTTGCCTGAAAGACACACAAGCTCAGGTCCTAGTGTGTACTAATGACTGTAAAAGGTATGTACGAATAGGTTAAATGATTTCAGAGGCATATTTATTTTGATGTGCATACCAAACAAGTTTAGACACTTAGGCTGCTCCCTCTGCATGAGCTGCAGACAGGATTGTGCATATTGTAGGCTACCTTAAGTGAGGTCTGTAGTAAAATTAACGTTACCACGAATTGTAAATGTTTAAATGAAGGCATGTTTAGATGCTATGAAATTATACATGTGTAATTAAGCAATTAGACACACCATTTTTTCCTTTCTAATAAGTACATTGAGCTAGACCATGCATTACAGTCTTACCAGAGGTGAAACTGATGAACGTGTTAAAAAGGTAAGAACTTTCACTCCCGCGTACTTCCGGTTTTGCTTGAGTCCAGTTGACGGACACACCGGTGTCCGCACCAGGATCGGACTCAATTTTCTTTGCCGAAGCTTGTTAATGTAAGAAATGATAAAGTCCATTAATTTATAAGTTCTTCACATATAACTTGTTCACAAGCTTTAACCATAAGAAAAATGAATAACGGGGGAGTTAACTGACACGACACAAGACGTAATTACACGTTTGTAAACGGCAACCGAACGCCTACAAGTTTTCTAACGTTACCGGTTACTTTCTAACAACTAATATTTTACCGAAATGTCTGTTAATTGATAACTCGCAGCTCCGGGGATTTACGGTGATCTCATTCAGGGGGCGTGCCTTGACCCCGCTGCGGGTGATGTAGATCGCTTCGCCAGGAAAGTAAACACACCATTCTGTCAAGATGGCCCCGCTCTCCGTGTTCCGAGTTTCGCTTCTCGTGTCTTTTTCAGTGTTTCTGACGGTTGTGTTGGGTTTTGGACTACCTGCTCTACTGAACGTAGCGATGAGGATGTTGGGATTACCGGAGACGAGCGTAACCGAGTGCATAGTTGTGCTGTATTTACTTTTTGTGTTGTACGTGGCGACGCCTCGAATTCCTAGAGGATTTGTAGAGGTAACGTTATTGTTACAGTATGGGCTGTTATTTCCAACATGAAAATCAATTAATGTCCAAATATGATCCTATGATGCAATGTCACAGCATCAGTTCAATATGACGTCAACAATGAACGAACTCCTTAACAACGCTGAATGCCAAAGTATATGTCAAATAGTTCCATATTATATGCCATGAGAAATTTTGAATACATTTTCATAATATAGTAGGCTGTCATGACAATTTCTTAAAATATGTAATAATATGCCATGACAACTGCCATAAAAAGGCATAATATAGAATGTAAAAAAAAAGTCATAAAAGTCATATAGGCTAGTCATTAAAATGTAATAGACAATCCTTATAATTTCGTTGATATTACATTGTGGAATATTTTCATTTTATTACTAGTCATAGTATAAAAATGCCATAGTATATTGTGTCCAAAAAAGTTGAAAAAAAGCCATAGTATATTGGGCCTATTTTGAAAAAAGTTGAAAAAAGTCATAGTATACACCTGTCAGAAAAATATGTCGGAAAAAGTTGATAAGTCATAGCATTTTATGTGGAAAAAAAGTCATAATAGCCTATAGTATGTTGAACAAATTGGAGAAAAAAATTATACCATGGTTGGTCGAAAAAAATTTACAAAAAAATACAGTGCAGTATGTTAAAAAAGTCAAAATTAATTCATAAAATTGTATGTAGAAAAAAGCTGAAAAAAGTCATTGTATATAGTATGTTGAGAAAAGTCACAAAGAAGTCATAGTATTGTATGTCAAAAAAAGTCAAAGAAAAGTCATCATATAGTACGTCTGAGAAAGTTGGAAAAAAGTCATAGTATAGTATGTCGAAAAAGTCAAAGAAAAAGTCATAGTTTAAATGTCGAAAAATTTCAAAACATAGTAATAATATATAGTATGTTGCAAAAAGCCCCAAAAAGTCAAAATGAAGTCATAGCATTATATGTCAAAAGAAGTCATAGTATGGTATGTCACAAAAGTCAATAAAAAGTCTCAGTAACAGACAGAATGTCGGAAAAAGTCTTATAGTATGTTGAAAAAAGTTAAAAAAAAATTTTTCACAATATAGCATGTTGAAAAAGTCTTAGTATAGTATGTCGAAATACAATAGAAGTATAGTATGTTGAAAAAGTCAAAAATGTATATTATAGTACGTCAAAAAAAGTTTAGCATGTTGAAAAAAGTCAGTATGTTGAAAATGGTATAGTACTGTATGTGAAAATAGTCACAAAAATTCACAATATATCATGTTGAAAGAGTCATAGTATAGTATGTCGAAAAAAGAATCAGCAACAGATGTTAAAAAATGTCAGTATATCAAAAAATGTCATAGACTGAAAAAGTCAAAGTACAGTATGTTGAAAAAAGTTGGAAAAAGGTCATAGTATAGTACATCGAAAAAAGTCATAGAAATTCATAAAAAGTCATTGTATAGTATGTTGATAAAAGTCATAGTATTGAATGTCGAAAAAAAGTCAAAAAAGTCATAGTATAGGTCATCAAATAAGTCATAAAAAATCATAGTATAGTATGTTGATAAAAGTCAAAGTAGTGAATGTCGAAAAAAAGTCAAAAAAGTCATAGTATAGGTCATCAAAAAAGTCATAAAAAATCATAGTATTGTACATCGATAAAAGTAATAAAAACTAATAGTATAGTTCATCGAAAAAAGTCATAAAAAGTCATAGTATATCAAAAAAGTCATAGTATAGTATGTCAAAAAAGTCATAAAAAGTCATAGTATATCAAAAAAGTCATAATATAGTATGTCAAAAAAAGACAAAAAAGTAATGTTACAACAGACACAGCAACAGATGTTAAAACAAAGGTCAGTATATCAAAAAAAGTCATAGTATCGCAAGTCTAAAAAAGTCAAAGTACAGTTAGTTGAAAAAAGTTGGAAAAAAGTCATAGCATAGTACATCGAAAAAAGTCATAAAATGTCTTAGTATAGTACATCGCAAAGATCATAAAAAGCCCTAGTATAGTATGTCGATAAAAGTCATAGTATTGTATGTCTAAAAAAACTCCAAAAAAAACATAGTATAGGTCACCAAAAAAGTCATTACAAAATCATAGTATAGTATGTCGATAAAAGTCATAAAAAGTCATAGTATAGTACATCGAAAAAAGTCATTAAAAGTCATAGTATAGTACATCGAAAAAAGTAATAAAAGTCATAGTATATCAAAAAAAGTCATAGTTTGGTATGTCAAAAAAGTCATAAAAAGTCATAGTATAGTATGTTGAACAAAGTTGGAAAAAACTTATAAAAAGTCACAGTATAGTACATAGAAAAAAAGTCATAGACATTATAGTATAGTATGTCGATAAAAGTCACAGTATTGTTTGTTTAAAAAAAGTCAAAAAAGTCATAGTATAGGTCATCAAAAAAAGTCATTAAAAAATCATAGTATAGTATGTCGATAAAAGACATAAAAAGTAATAGTATAGTACATCAAAAAAGTCATTTACAAATCATAGTATAGTATGTCGATAAACGTCATAGTATAGTACATCGAAAAAAGTCATAAAAAGTCATAGTATAGTACATCGAAAAAATTCATCAAAAGTCATTGTATAGTACATTGAAAAAATTCATAAAAAGTCATAGTATAGTACACCAAAAAAAGGCATTAAAAGTCATAGTATAGTACATCAAAAAAAGTAATAAAAGTCATAGTATATAAAAAGGTCATAGTATAGTATGTTGAACTAAGTTGGAAAAAAGTCATAAAATGTCATAGTATAGTACATCAAAAAGTCATAAAAAATCATAGTATAGTATGTCGATAAAAGTCATAGCATTGTATGTCTAAAAAAAGTCTAAAAAGTCATAGTATAGGTCATTGAAAAAAGTCATTAAAAAATCATATTATAGTATGTCGATAAAATTCATAAAAATCATGGTATAGTAAATCAAAATAAGTCATAAGAAATCATAGTATAGTGCATTGAAAAAAGTCATAGCATTGTATGTCTAAAAAAGTCAAAAGAAGCCATATTATATTACATCGATAAAAGTCATAAAAAGTCATAGTATAGTACATCGATAAAAATCATAGTATTGTATGTCTAAAAAAGTCATTAAAAATTCATATTATAGTATGTCGATAAAATTCATAAAAATCATGGTATAGTACATCGGAAAAAGTAATTAAAAAATCATAGTATAGTATGTCGATAAAAGTCATAGTATTGTATGTACTAAAAAAGTCAAAAGAAGCCATAGTATAGTACATCGATAAAAGTCATAAAAAATCATAGTATACTATGTCGATAAAAGTCATAGTATTGTATGTCTAAAAAAGTCATTAAAAAATCATAATATAGTATGTCGATAAAATTCATAAAAAATAATAATATTGTACATTAAAAAAGTCATAAAAAGTCATAGTACAGTACATAAAAAAAAATCATAAAAAGTCATGGTATATCAAAAAAAGTCATAGTATAGTATGTCAAAAAAATCATAAAAAGTCATAGTTGAGTATGTTAAAAGCAGTTGGAAAAAAATTATAAAAAGTTATAGTATAGGTCACCAAAAAAGTCATTAAAAAATCATAGTATAGTATGTCGATAAAAGTCATAAAAAGTAATAGTATAGTACATCAAAAAAAGTCATCAAAAGTCATAGTATAGTACACTGAAAAAATTCATAAAAAGTCATAGTATAGTACACCAAAAAAAGTCATTAAAAGTCATAGTATAGTACATCAAAAAAGTAATAAAAGTCATAGTATATAAAAAAAAGTCATAGTATAGTATGTCAAAAAAATCATAAAAAGTCATAGTATAGTATGCTGAACAAAGTTGGAAAAAAGTCATCGAATGTCATAGTACAGTACATCAAAAAGTCATAAAAAATCATAGTATAGTATGTCGATAAAAGTCATAGCATTGTATCGGAAAAAGTCATTAAAAAATCATAGTATAGTATGTCGATAAAAGTCATAGTATTGTATGTCTAAAAAAGTCAAAAGAAGCCATAGTATAGTACATCGATAAAAGTCGCAACAAATCATAGTGTAGTATGTCGATAAAAGTCATCGTATTGTATGTCTAAAAAAGTCATTAAAAAATCATATTACAGTATGTCGATAAAATTCATAAAAAATAATAGTATAGTACATAAAAAAAGTCATAAAAAGTCATAGTATAATACATCAAAAAAAGTCATAGTATAGTACATCGAAGAAATTCATAAAAAGTTTTATTATAGTACATCGAAAAAAGTCATAAAAAGTCATATTATAGTACATCGAAAGTATTCATTAAAAGTCATTGTAGAGTACATTGAAAAAATTCATAAAAAGTCATAGTATAGTACACCAAAAAAAGTCATTAAAAGTCATAGTATAGTACATCAAAAAAAGTAATAAAAGTCATAGTATATAAAAAAGTCATAGTATAGTATGTCAAAAAAATCATAAAAAGTCATAGTATAGTATGTTGAACAAATTTGGAAAAAAGTCATAAAATGTCATAGTATAGTACATCAAAAAGTCATAAAAAATCATAGTATAGTATGTCGATAAAAGTCAGAGCATTGTATGTCTAAAAAAAGTCTAAAAAGTCATAGTATAGGTCATTGAAAAAAGTCATTAAAAAATCATAGTATAGTATGTCAATAAAAGTCATAAAAGTAATAGTATAGTACATAAAAAAAGTCATAGTATAGTACATCGAAGAAATTCATAAAACGTTTTATTATAGTAAATCAAAAAAAGTCATAAAAAGTCATAGTATAGTACATCGAAAAAATTCATCAAAAGTCATAGTATAGTACACTGAAAAAATTCATAAAAAGTCATAGTATAGTACACCAAAAAAAGTCATTAAAAGTCATAGTATAGTACATCAAAAAAGTAATAAAAGTCATAGTATATAAAAAAAAGTCATAGTATAGTATGTCAAAAAAATCATAAAAAGTCATAGTACAGTATGCTGAACAAAGTTGGAAAAAAGTCATAAAATGTCATAGTATAGTACATCAAAAAGTCATAAAAAATCATAGTATAGTATGTCGATAAAAGTCATAGCATTGTATCGGAAAAAGTCTAAAAAGTCATAGTATAGGTCATTGAAAAAAGTCATTAAAAAATCATAGTATAGTATGTCAATAAAAGTCATAAAAGTAATAGTATAGTACATCAAAAAAAGTCATAAAAAGTCATAGTGTAGTACTTCGTAAAAAGTCATGAAAAGTCATAGTATAGTACATCAAAATAAGTCATAAAAAATCATAGTATAGTACATTGAAAATTGAACATTGAAGTCAAAACAAGCCATAGTCATAGTATTGTATGTCTAAAAAAGTCAAAAGAAGCCATAGTATAGTACATCGATAAAAGTCATAAAAAGTCATAGTATAGTACTTCGATAAAAATCATAGTATTGTATGTCTAAAAAAGTCATTAAAAAATCATATTATAGTATGTAGATAAAATTCATAAAAATCATGGCATAGTACATTGGAAAAAGTCATTAAAAAATCATAGTATAGTATGTCGATAAAAGTCATAGCATTGTATGTCTAAAAAAGTCAAAAGAAGCCATAGTATAGTACATCGATAAAAGTCGCAACAAATCATAGTATAGTATGTCAATAAAAGTCATCGTATTGTATGTCTAAAAAAGTCATTAAAAAATCATATTATAGTATGTCGATAAAATTCATAAAAAATAATAGTATAGTACATAAAAAAAGACATAAAAAGTCATAGTATAGTACATCAAAAAAGTCATAGTATAGTACATCGAAGAAATTCATAAAAAGTTTTATTATAGTTCATCGAAAAAAGTCATAAAAAGTCATAGTATAGTACATCGAAAATATTCATCAAAAGTCATTGTAGAGTACATTGAAAAAATTCATAAAAAGTCATAGTATAGTACATCAAAAAAAGTAATAAAAGTCATAGTATATAAAAAGTCATAGTATAGTACACCAAAAAAAGTAATTAAAAGTCATAGTATAGTACATCAAAAAAATCATAAAAAGTCATAGTATAGTATGTTGAAAAAGTTGGAAAAAAGTCATAAAATGTCATAGTATAGTGCATCAAAAAGTCATAAAAAATCATAGTATAGTATGTCGATAAAAGTCATAGCATTGTATGTCTAAAAAAAGTCTAAAAAGTCATAGTATAGGTCATTGAAAAAAGTCATTAAAAAATCATAGTATAGTATGTCAATAAAAGTCATAAAAGTAATAGTATAGTACATCAAAAAAAGTCATAGTATAGTACATCGAAAAAAGTCATGAAAAGTCATAGTATAGTACATCAAAATAAGTCATAAAAAATCATAGTATAGTACATTGAAAAAAGTCATAGTATTGTATGTCTAAAAAAGTCATAGTATTGTATGTCTAAAAAAGTCAAAAGAAGCCATAGTATAGTACATCGATAAAAGTCATAAAAAGTCATAGTATAGTACATCGATAAAAATCATAGTATTGTATGTCTAAAAAAGTCATTAAAAAATCATATTATAGTATGTCGATAAAATTCATAAAAATCATGGTAGAGTACATCGGAAAAAGTCATTAGAAAATCATAGTATAGTATGTCGATAAAAGTCATAGTATTGTATGTCTAAAAAAGTCAAAAGAAGCCATAGTATAGTACATCGATAAAAGTCATAAAAAGTCATAGTATAGTACATCGATAAAAATCATAGTATTGTATGTCTGAAAAAGTCATTAAAAAATCATATTATAGTATGTCGATAAAATTCATAAAAATCATGGTATAGTACATCGGAAAAAGTCATTAAAAAATCATAGTATAGTATGTCGATAAAAGTCATAGTATTGTACGTCTAAAAAAGTCAAAAGAAGCCATAGTATAGTACATCGATAAAAGTTGCAACAAATCATATTATAGTATGTCGATAAAATTCATAAAAAATAATAGTATAGTACATAAAAAAAGTCATAAAAAGTCATAGTATAGTACATCAAAAAAAGTCATAGTATAGTACATCGAAGAAATTCATAAAAAGTTTTATTATAGTACATCGAAAAAAGTCATAAAAAGTCATAGTATAGTACATCGAAAATATTCATTAAAAGTCATTGTAGAGTACATTGAAAAAATTCATAAAAAGTCATAGTATAGTACACAAAAAAAAGTCATTAAAAGTCATAGTATAGTACATCAAAAAAAGTAATAAAAGTCATAGTATATAAAAAAGTCATAGTATAGTATGTCAAAAAAATCATAAAAAGTCATAGTATAGTATGTTGAACAAATTTGGAAAAAAGTCATAAAATGTCATAGTATAGTACATCAAAAAGTCATAAAAAATCATAGTATAGTATGTCGATAAAAGTCATAGCATTGTATGTCTTAAAAAAGTCTAAAAAGTCATATTATAGGTCATTGAAAAAAGTCATTAAAAAATCATAGTATAGTATGTCGATAAAAGTCATAGCATTGTATGTCTAAAAA
>NC_048428.1:14321245-14328157 GCF_013103735.1 Etheostoma cragini | reverse complement strand
TATAGTACATCGATAAAAGTCGCAACAAATCATAGTATAGTATGTCGATAAAAGTCATTGTATTGTATGTCTAAAAAAGTCATTAAAAAATCATATTACAGTATGTCAATACAATTCATAAAATAATAGTATAGTACATAAAAAAAGTCATAAAAAGTCATAGTATAGTACATCAAAAAAGTCATAGTATAGTACATCGAAGAAATTCATAAAAAGTTTTATTATAGTACATCGAAAAAAGTCATAAAAAGTCATAGTATAGTACATCGAAAATATTCATCAAAAGTCATTGTATAGTACATTGAAAAAATTCATAAAAAGTCATAGTATAGTACACCAAAAAAAGTCATTAAAAGTCATAGTATAGTACATCAAAAAAAGTAATAAAAGTCATAGTATATAAAAAGGTCATAGTATAGTATGTCAAAAAAAACATAAAAAGTCATAGTATAGTATGTTGAACAAAGTTGGAAAAAAGTCATAAAATGTCATAGTATAGGTCATTGAAAAAAGTCATTAAAAAATCATAGTATAGTATGTCAATAAAAGTCATAAAAGTAATAGTATAGTACATCAAAAAAAGTCATAAAACTCATAGTATAGTACATCGAAAAAAGTCATGAAAAGTCATAGTATAGTACATCAAAATAAGTCATAAAAAGTACATTGAAAAAAGTCATAGTATTGTATGTCTAAAAAAGTCATTAAAAAATCATATTATAGTATGTCTAAAAAAGTCATTAAAAAATCATATTATAGTATGTCGATAAAATTCATAAAAATCATGGTATAGTACATCGGAAAAAGTCATAAAAAAATCATAGTATAGTATGTTGATAAAAGTCATAGTATTGTATGTCTAAAAAAGTCAAAAGAAGCCATAGTATAGTACATCGATAAAAGTCGCAAAAAATCATAGTATAGTATGTCGATAAAAGTCATCGTATTGTATGTCTAAAAAAGTCATTAAAAAATCATATTACAGTATGTCGATAAAATTCATAAAAAATAATAGTATAGTACATCAAAAAAAGTCATAAAAAGTCATAGTATAGTTCATCGAAAAAAGTCATGAAAAAATCATAGTATAGTATGTCAATAAAAGTCATAGTATTGTATGTCGAAAAACGTCATAAAAAGTCTTATATAGTACATTAATAAAAGTCATAAAAAGTAATAGTATAGTACATCGAAAAAAGTCATAAAAAGTCATGGTATATCAAAAAAAGTCATAGTATAGTATGTCAAAAAAGTCATTAAAAGTCATAGTTTAGTATGTTGAAAGAAGTTGGAAAAAAATCATAAAAAGTCATAGTATATTACATCGAAAAAATTCATAAAAAGTTATAGTATAGTACATCGAAAAAGTCGTAAAAAGTCATAGTATAGTATACCGAAAAAAGTCATTAAAAGTCGTAGTATAGTACATCAAAAAAAGTAATAAAAGTCATAGTATATCAAAAAAAGTCATAGTATAGTATGTCAAAAAAGTCATAGTATGTTGAACAAAGTTGTAAAAAAGTCATAAAAAGTAATAGCATAGTATGTCGATAAAAGTCATAAAAAGTAATAGTATAGTATGTCGATAAAAGTCATAGTATTGTACATCAAAAAAAGTCATAAAAAGTCATATTATAGTACATCAAAAAAAGTTATAATAAGTCATAGTATAGTACATCAAAAAAAGTCATTAAAAAATCATATGTTGATTTATAGTTAATTCATAGTATTGTTTTTTTTCCGACGTACTATAGTATGACTTTCTCCAACAAACTATGAGTTTTTGTGACTTTTTTCGACATACTATGACTTTTTGTGAATGAATTTTTTTTTTTTAAATCTCTATGACATTATGTGTCTTGAAGGGAAATGACTAAAGCCTCACTGTTTTTTTCCACTCTCTGCAGGTGAAGGGGAAAGCTGTGTTTGTTACAGGTTGTGACAGTGGATTTGGTCATGCACTTGCCAAACATCTGCACAAGCTTGGCTTCACAGTTTTTGCTGGATGTCTTTTCATGGTATGGGCAATGCATACAGTTACTAATCGTCTAGTCAAACTGTTCAAAAGAGCACCAATGCAACTCTACAACCTTTATTTACGCTGTATAAGTGCAAGACAAAAGAGGATTCTCTGAGATTGAATAATGCATTTAGTAACAACAATTGTTTTGAATGTATCTTCCAAAGCTTTTGGATTCAACGGATGCATTTTGTCTTCATGTCATGATTTGGTGAAACTGACGAGACATATCATCCTTGCAGGATAAAGGTGGAGAGGGCGCAAAGGAACTAGAAGAATTTCATTCAGATCGCATGAAGGTAGTCCAGCTTGATGTCTGCAGTGAGGAGCAGGTGGACCAGGCTGCGGAATATATCAAAGACAACCTGAAGGACTCAGAAAGTGGTACTGTAAATAATTCACAAGTACTTACTAAATTAGATTGAAAAGATTAGTGTGTCTATTCATTCACAGACGGCTTTTTTCCCTCTATGGCAATCTGTCACGGGTCATGATCCAGGTCTGTGGGCTGTGGTGAACAACGCTGGTGTGTCCACGTTTGGAGAAGTAGAGTTCACCTCCATGGAAACCTACAAGCAGGTGTCAGAGGTGAACCTGTGGGGCACCATCAGGGTCACCAAAGCTGTTCTGCCGTTAATCCGCAGGGCCAAAGGTCAGGGGCGGACACATCGTCTTTGTAACACATAAACATACCGATCAGTCTTGTCCAAAAAGAAATGTTTCTTTGTGAATGTATAGAATTCATCTTCGAAAGATAACACTGCAGCCAGCCAGTAACTTGTGTCCAATGATTTCTGTGATAAATGCTAACAAGGCAAACAAACACATACAATTGAAAGACACATTTAAAGCCTTTCTCCATACTGTGAAAATAAATCTTTAATATTAATAACTTGTATAGCACTTTTCTTAACATAGTTACCAAGTGCTAAAATGAAAAACACAATAGACAGTAATACAAATCTAGAAGGAAATCAGCATGAAATGTTAAAATAAAAATAATTATAACAAAATAATCCTGTTATGGGTTAATTAATATCTATCTTAAAGCTACTTGAAAAAAGTGTTTTGGTTGACATTTAAAAGAAAATAAAAAAGCAGTGGTGTGGACTGTGAATAGTCCTTTGTTCCACTGCTTAGGTGCAATAAAAAGATGATAGATAATGTACTTGTACTTGAATGTATCAACATAAGAGTGACATGACACTGTCATAAACGTGTCATAAACATTATAAACAAGTCAAACGTTAAAGCCATAACATTTCTTACGCATCATTTGGTTTTGTTATGACAAGTTATGGTTAGGCTTAGGGTCAGGGTGCATGGGTCATGACTGTGTCATATCACTCTTATGTAGATACCTTCAAGTAAATGGTTACCGTTTTAAAAGAAATAGAAAACTTAAATTATTTACGTTTTAGATAATGCAAATGTCAGGGCAGTTGTCTTTGACAAGGTATAGCAGCTGTCAACAGAACAGCAGTGTGGTGCACTGCTTTTAAGAAGTTGATACTGAGTGACTCATCATGATGTAATGATGTAGAACACAGCTCCAGACCGTGGTCTTGTTAAGAATGTCTTAATGTCTTAAGACACCTTCAATCTGGAAGCTCAACAGGCTTTGAGTTTGAAGCTGCACCAAAGGACCTTCATTTCCTATTACTTCTTTATTACTAGTGGTGCTGCAGTCAGTTGTCATTGCATCATACTATTCCTTTAATTCATCATTTGTTTCAAAAAGAAATGTTCCCAGATAGAGTATAAAAGCCTGATGACATCTCTGTTAACTTTATCTCTGCAGGCCGTGTTGTGAACCTGGCCAGCATGTATGCGAGGATGGGAAATTCCCTGCGATCCCCTTACTGTGTATCGAAATATGGCGTGGAAGCGTTTTCTGATTGCCTTCGCTATGAGATGAAGACCTGGGGAGTTAAAGTATCCATAATCGAGCCGGGGAACTTCATCGTGGCCACCGGCATTCTGACCCGAGACATTGTGGCCACCACGGCCAATAAGCTGTGGAATGAGGCTCCCGCGCATGTGAAGGAGGATTATGGGAAAGCCCACTTTGAGCAACACATGGCTCTGATGCGCTCTTACTGCAACAGCGGACAGAGGGATGTGTCCCCTGTTCTGGATGACATCACTGATGCCATCATATCCAAGCGTCCCTACACACGATACAACCCCATGGAGCCACACTGGTGGATCAGACTTCAGCTGATGACCCATCTGCCTGCTGCCGTATCCGACTTCTTCTACTTCTAAAAAGAGGGGCTGTTCCCTTCCGGGCGCCCTCAGTTTTTTATAGCAGAATATTATTCAACTATGTAGCGCTACACAAACCTACAGACTTACTCTGAAGAGGGCTCTCTGCTACGTATATCTTTCCTCAGCACTTTAAATCATTCACTGATCAAGCCTTAAAACGTAATGTTAAAAAAAAAAAAACTAAGTTAATTATTGCACTTTTCTTATTGCATGTCTTAAAAGTACCATAACGTTTTCCCTACAGATGGCTCGTATTATAAGCTGCAACAACTGTGTTGGATATCACTGATGCTATGACATACTCGTAGATATAAATACTGCATGGTTATTGCTTGTTGTGGTATTATGTGTTTGTCCTCCCTAAGGGCTGGGTATCATTAAAATATTTCCGATACCGATACTGCAACTTTGATACCAGTTCCTTAACAACATTTTTACCAAGTACCAAAACAAATTTTTTGAAAAAAAAAAAAAGAAAATTCAAATTATGGCACAAATCTTTATTTTTCAGCTCCTACTTCGTGAGCCTCGTCTCTGTGCATGACGTAGAGTTTTCCTGCCTGCCTCTACGACGCGTAACGTTAGACAGCCAATCCCAAACATGATTTGATCTTGGTAGAAGCGTGCTGCGTTCTCATGGCTCACTGATGCTGATCAGATTTACTCCTAAATTATTGAAATTGGACTTTGAATGACGATGCATTTTTTAATTTTCGGTCGGTTGGTGAGTATTACATTTTGTACCCAGCCCTAGTCTCCTTAAAGCTTTTCCCATGATACTCGTGATGTTTTGCCTCATGGGAATCTTCTGGGGCCACACTGGCATGAGGGCCAAAGCTGGTCGAGCTCCAGAGAAGGCTCCCGCTGTTCTGTTGTGGACGCCGGAACAAACCGAGGTTAGCTACTGTAAGGCTGTGGTAAGATTTGGCACGACTCACCCCAAAGTTACGTAACGTCCACACAAGCGCACTTTGTTTCACATGCTCCATGAGTTCCTGCGTGCTACTTTGACAGAGAGGGTGATTTATGTAATTAATGGGCGTGTTTGAACAAAAAAAGTCCCCCACCTTCGTAAAGGATTTAAACAGAGAACGATGCGAATGAAAAGAGCATTTTAGTTTGAAAACATTACAATCACAGTATCATATTTCAAGAGTGATTTTAAATAAAGTGACCAAAATGGGATGATGTTGTGTTGAAGGCCTCTGTTCTGATTGGCCTGCATGGTGTCAACAAGTGTAATGAAACAAATGGCCACTAAGTGGCGTACATGTATCATACAAAACTAACACTGCTATCATCATGCATGAATCATCTGCTGTCTATCAGATAACGATAATGTCCCAATATAAGCTGCATTATAAATCACATTATAGCTAAACTCAAGCACAGAGAAGAAATGAATCAACCTAGTTGGCAAATGGTTTGGACTTGTAGACAAACACTAGGCCTAGTCTAGAAAACATTTTGTCAAATGCTGTGTTTTGTAATCCAGTAATTCTGTTTTAAGACAAAATAAAAGTAGAAATAGCAACATTTAACAATTCATTCAATCAAACATTGTGGCGGTTAAAAACAAGACATCATTATCACATCATTTTATGCTGTTTATTACGTCTTTTAAACACTCTAATAAACTCTTCTAAATTATTACACCTGAAGACGATCTCCCCTCCATAAAAACAGTATTAAGAGCATGACATTAAATTTCACAGCACTGCCTTTTATCATTCCACAGCATGGATCCATTTTCTTCACTCTCTCTCTCTCTCTCTCATATACAGAAAAAAAGCTTTGTGAGACAAAGAACACCGAGAAGCAGCACAAAAGCACCAACGTTGAAACACGGGACATTTGTTCGGAATATTATCAAGAAATCAAACTGGAGATTCAAGATTATCTCAGGCTTGCTTCAGCAGTGGAGAAACAAAGAGTTGTCCGGCTGCACTGTAGTTATGGATTATGAAAAATAGTTTGATAAGAGATCTCTTGATAATATCTGTCACAACTGAATTCACTGTGTTTTTAAGCAGATTTAAAACCATTTCTGTACAGCTACAAGGCTCTGCTCATGCGGCCTCCATTGGTGTAAAATCAAGTTAAACACTTAAGTATTGAGGATTTTTTTATACATATTTAAGTGGCTAAACTGCAAAAGTGAATGTCTTAAACTAGTCTTATATGAAATGCATACAGACATAAAAAAAAAACTATTTCCTGGGAAACTTTGACAGTTTCTTCACAACCAACAATATGTGACGCCGTTAACTTGAGGTGCTCATACATGAGATTCAGGTCATGATTACATCACACCTGGGCGTTATGTTTCTGAATGAACATCACATATTTTATACTGTACATAAATAGGCATTCAATGTTCACTTAAGAAGTTATACGTGATGAAATCAGCAAAAGGTAAGGTCACTTGAGACTACACACAATATCTCCTAATGGGCATTTTATGCGTGAGGAAAACAAAGTTAGGCAACACTTTCAGCCAACAGATAAATGAGGAAAATACCCTTAAGGATGACACCCCCCAAAACATTGCTCACTAATCAGACTGACACACATGCAACAAATAGCACACGCAGTGACAAGTGTGTGTGTGTGTGTGGGGG
>NC_048428.1:14301013-14321235 GCF_013103735.1 Etheostoma cragini | reverse complement strand
GGGGGGGGGACTAAACCTTTGGTTGACAGGAAGCTGTGAAGGCACATTAAAATCTGCTAAATCCTTCAAACTGGGGCACATAGCGTTGGCGTTTGTCATGTTAATGCTGCGTAATATTGAAGATTCTTTAGAACTGGAAGTCAAGGGAAGAAATTTCACCAAAGAAAATGGGTTGTTGACAACAGTTGGTTATTACTGTAAGCAAATACTGTCTCACATAAAGTGTCAGAAGACATGACACCAATACAACAGCCAGGGATTGGGTGAAGGAAATGATTCCTGTCACCCAAATACTTAGCTGGTCACTGACGACTCAGAAACCAAGAAGGGATAAATGAAAATGAAGGGAATACATTTATAGATTCGGGACCCAAAATGAACAAAAATCACTTAAAGCCACACGGATAAACAATCCTGTAATTTACATCGTGATCTTAACCATGTTTGGTATTAAACAAGAGGAATGTTGTTTTTGTACTGTTTAATAAGATATAATCTCCCTTAAATTTACTGATGACTGGTACTGCAGGTGCGTAATTAGAACTTGCCATTTTTAACCCCTCATTAATCAAACTGAAAGGTTACGGTTTCACTGCTTATAATTATTCTTTTACAGCTCCAAAACAACACACACACAGCTCTTATATGAATAGCTTTGTCAATCATCTGGCCAATGGATTAAAGAAGTTAAAAAAAAAAAAGGGGTTTACACCCATGTTTTGTGTTCTTTGTGGCATGACTGACTTTTTTCATGCTTGGATTAATTAGACCTTAAAGGCCCTCCTATCCTAATTCCTTTACTCTTTACTATGACCCATTAGCGTTGGCCTGCGTTCGTTTCCCCAGCTGTATGTCACTGGGAGCGATAATCCAGATACTCTATTCTGTGGAACACATTCTCCAAGTCTCCTCCCTAGATCCCACTTCACTGCTTTTGTTTTTTAGGATCCATTTTTCCATTCCTTCTCTATGACCCCCCCCCCTCTCTCTCTCTCTCCCTCTCCCTCTCCGCTCGGGTCCAACCGGTTACAGCTGGAGAACTCATCACAAGCACGGGGATCTTAATCGTCATCTCCCTGCCAACGCTGCTCTGATTGACGGCGCTGGTGCTAGCTGCCTCTTCAACATTCAAACACTACTTGGTCCATTTTCACTCAACAAACACCCGTTCACTGTAAATATACACCAAGTGTCCTGCGGAACACATTTAGATGAACTGTATTCTAGCTTGACGATCCTATATTTGGAAGAGAAAAAAATAGATGAATTTCCCAAACTAGGAAATTTCTTAAGACATATAGGCCATGGAAGGAAATGACGAAATATCAGATAAAAACATCAAGCATTTCTGTTATCAGTACTTAGCTGCAAGGGATTGTTTTTCTGGAAATCCTTTATGCCTTCTAGAGGAGGAGGGTGTCTCTTAGCTTGATGTATAAAACCGCACAAACACCACACCTGGGTGACCCCTTAACTCCTCCATTCCCTCTAGTGATCACTAATTCAGATGCAGTGACATCATCCTCTAGACTGCTCTTCCAGTTCTCCTCCCACCGCCACAGAGATGGGGTATGTGTGTGTGTGTGTGTGTGTGTGTGTGTGTGAGTGAGTGAGAGAGTGTAAGCTGCACTGCTGTCAACATACACCCATCCCATTGCCCTTCTTCCCGTTCAACTGCAAAAAACTGGGGAGGGGGGGATGAAGTCTGAGGAAGTCTCCGGACTATGAGGTTAAAGTACTTTCTGACTCTTCACATGACCTCTAGACTTGTAGATAAACTCCCAGACACTCACATGGACTGTCGATCTCTCTTTTAGGAGAGAGAGTGAACAGTGAAGGTTTGAGGACACTTCTCCGTTTGCATGCACACATGCGAAGTCAGCCCCGCGCTGCCTGTGATGCCTCGGCTTTGTAACATTCACATGATATGGATACAGCAATGTGTGAGACAAGCAGTTTGGTTGTACAAAAGGAAAGTTGAACTAGTTTGACAAACAGGAAGAGGAATCCTCCTAATCCTCCCAAACACAGATGTGTGCCAGTGTGATATTCCAATCTCTACCACCATGAACCTAACAGAACTGTATCAATAAATATATTTTGGTCACTTATTTTTATTCATGATTAGCAGTTAGCAGACGTTGTGGATTAGTATGTCCACAATCATAAAGAACGAATTAAGAAAAACAACACAAAAAATGAGTTGAAATGTAGATGTCTGCAGGCTTGTTTGCAAACATCTAAAAAAAAAGAAAAATGCCTCATACAGGTGGTGGCTGTGTCTTGGATACAGTTAAAATCACATTTAAAAAAAACTGTTAAAAAGATTATATATTATCAACTAAAACAAAAAAAAGAAACTAAATGCAACTCTAATAGATATCAAGGTGGAAAGAAATGGCATTGCCTATGACCTAACACATCTGGATAATTTAAAATAGGCGACCAAGAGGTCTGTAGTCAATTCTCAGGAGTCCATTGTCTTTGTGTCTCCCCCTTCCATTCCTCCATGTCTCTCCCATGCTTTTTCCATACCTCCTCTTGGAATGCTCACACATCGGGCATTGAAGTCCTGATGATGTGTTAGTCCTCAGGCTTGGAGTTTTATATGTTAGTGTGTGTTCTGGCGTAAGTATCTGTATGTGTATATATATGAATGCAGGTAATGTATAGGTGTCTATGCCTGTGTGGAAGGGCATGTGTGCAACAGAGAGAGGGATCAGGAGGCAGCCAGGGCCTTGATCAGGTACAGTTTGTCTCCCTGCTCACTGGTAAAGATGGGGGCCTTTTTGTAGTGTTCAACAAGCTCTTCCATGGAGTTGAACTTGCGCTGTCCAATGCAGTAAAGGCTTTCCTTCAGCTGCACTTTGAAATGCTTGTTCTTGCTCTGCGCCTTCAGGGAGATGGAGAAGTCGTTTGGCTGTAAAAAAAGAAAAAGAAAAGGAAAGACAAGGTTATAATATATAAATGTTCAACCAGTGCTTTTAACATTTCTACCTCCTGAGTAACGGCGCCTTCAGACTGTGCGACAATATTGTAGCATTCACAGCAGCAGTCTCACACAATTTTGTCCTACATTTCAGACAGTCGCCGAAGCTCCAATTCAGCCATACGTAGATGCACAGTGAAATCTAGGACCCCCTTTTGGACCGAAGACTAAAGATTTGAAAACATTTCTGACAACTTTCAGACAGCTCAAATTGCACAATGTAAAGGGGTCTTAATGCTGTAAACCAGATACAACACATCAATGGTGGTTTGGTAAGCAGGTGTAGGCTACTGACCGACGACTCGCTGTCTCGGATGAGGAAGTCCCCTTCTATGCCTCTCTGGTTGAGGGCCACCTCCGCCTGGTGGCGCGTCACCTTTCCGTAGTACCACTCCTTTCCGGCGAAGCGCCCGGTGCCTGAGGGCGAGATGTAGTCACAGTCAGGTGTGGGCGGCCCAGCAGGCCCCGCTCCGGGTTTATGGGAGCTGGAGTCCAGCACAGTGACGTAGTTTTTAGGCACCAAGCCCAGCTGTCCGTCTGCTTTGCGACACTTCCACCACTCCGGGTCGTTCTCGGGCTTCTCCACCACCTCCATAACCTCGCCCTTCTCAAAGTTCAGCTCCTCGTCATTGCCTGAGCTGAAAGGGTAGAGCGCCTGCACCGTGTGAAGCACTCTATTCCCGTTTGTGGTGCTGTTCACTACGGCCGCCAGCTTCTCCGTTAGCGATCCGGCCGGGTCTCCGAGCCCACCCATGCCGCCTCCCCCCGCCGTCCCGTCCATGTCCTCCGTCACGTAGTTAGACGGAAACCAGCCAGAGCGCCCGTTGTAGCTGCCGCGCCACCAGCCGTCACTGCACTTCTCCATCACCACCACCCGCGTGCCTTTTACCAGAGATAGCTCGTCCTCGCGCTCAGCTGTGTAGCTGAACTTGACAAGGGCGGGAAGGTTGAGGTCGTACAGCCGCTCGCCGTTGTCTGCATACATGTCTGCGTCTGCGTTGGAGGCCGTGTCTCTCATTCCCCCCTTTCTGCTCTTCACCTTCCCAATTCCTAGAGAAAATAATTAAGAAAAGGTGTAAGAGTTTACAGGGAAATCATCATCCTCATCTACACTAAAATTAAGTCAAGTGAATTAGGTCAGAAACGTAATTAGATCATTTGGTGTGAATTAAAACTTAAAAGTCACTATTTTACTTAAAAGACAAGTCCCAGGAATTCACATTTTTCACACCCTTCTACGGATGTGGAACAAGTCTCAACAGAAAAACAAAAACCACAAACGCACCTTTAAAAAAACACCTCTAAAAACGTGGAGGAGTAAAAAAATCCCAGACGAATACCAAGCAGCCAAAATGAGTATTAGGGGTTGAGCTGATATACAGGGACGGTCAGTAAGAAGGGCTAAAATCATTCCTTTTCCACATTTACAGTGGCCTAACCCCCTACACTCTAAATCCAGATACATTCTTGGGGATTAGGCCTAGGTGCTGAGGAAACAAAAAAGCAATGCTGGTGTGGTCGAGAAAAAAAGAAATCCAAGTGGGATGAAAACCGGTTTTGGCATGGGCCTATAAATCCTGGGGAAACTAAAAAATGTAGACACAGTTATCAAAGTACTGCTAACTAACATCGAAATGAACTACAAACTTCATTTAGACTCTTTGGGCATGAAAGGCTCAGTCACATTTCATTGTTGCTAATCACATTGTGCTAATCCCCTTGGCTGCCCCCGACACCTGCGGCCTTGCTGGCACAGCAGCTGGATACCAAACACCGTCCCACTTCAGCAAACGCTCTAGCTTCTAGCTCTTTGTCTACGTCACCATCCCCACCGAACCCCATCACGCTCCAAGCATCCCACTGAGCTGACCATTTGACTTCAGCATAGAGCTGGGATGATTAGAAGGGCACATTTATTAAAACCTTAACTACGGCTAGCAGAGAATGAGCTTCTACTTTCAGTTTGCAGACTAAATGTCACAAGAAATGACCGCAGGCTGAATTTTATTTTACATGCAGTCAACCTCTTGGCATGTCGAAACAGCCCTGAGGCTAACAGAAGGGGGATTACCAAGCCCTTCAGCCTTTTTCTGGGTTATAGAGCCCAGAGACTGAGCTTTGGCAGGCCTGTGGCCATCGTCTTACTGGACAAGAATTTCCACTTGGCAGCCTGGCATGCTAACAGCACTATGAAACAAGTGTGTAGCCAGCAGTGGAGGCAGTGGCGAGATTATACCTTCATCCAACTTTCCAAGATACCAGAAAGTAGCTCTAAGCAGCTTGGTTGGTCTATACATTATTTGTGAAAAGCAACAGTCCACTATTTTGCTCGTTCTTGCAAAGCTATGATATTGTTCCTGTTATTATTACAGATCTGTGAACTAACGGATGATGTTACAAGAGCAAAGTTGAGACAGACATTGATACCAGACAACATGAGCAAACCAAAGTCGTGACTCTATTTCAGATTTTCTGCTTTGCTGAGCTATTGCTTGCATAATCAAAAGTCAGCTGGCTGAAATTATACAGGAAGGCAGGGTGTAGTCTCCAGGACAGTGCTGGGAGGATTGTGTGTGTGTGTGTGTGTGTGTGTGTGTGTGTGTGTGTGTGTGTTTTCTGAGCAAGGAACGTGACTAATCTGTCACAACGCCACACTGAATCTGCTTTACCACAGATACATTGGTACTGAAAAGTGTCCGTGACTTAAGGAGTGCAGACAAATTTCATGGTAGTGCTGAGAGTCCAATGCCAAATTGCTTCCAGGTAGACCCTGTTATTAGTCACACCACTGTAGATAACTACAGACTGCAGACGGGGTGTTAAGAGCTGATGTCTGTACGTGAAGGCTTGGTCTAGTTATGCCTCTGTGCAGTCTTAATAACTCAATAGGGAGAACTGCAAGAACAAAACATAAATTGTTTTAATATATGTATGTGTATATACATACTACCGGTCAAAAGTTTGGGGTCACTCACAAATTTCCATTGGACTCCATTATAGACAGAATCCCAGCTGAGATCAGTTGCCTTGTTTTTTTTAACCAGGGCAGCAGTTTCCAGATTACATTATGTGCTTACATAATTGCAAAAGGGTTATTTAATGTTTTCTTAGTTAGTTTTTTAAAATAATATCAGATTAGTAAACAAAATGAGCATTTGGAACATTGGATGAATGGTTGCTGATAATGGGAAATGTAGATATTGCATTAAAGATCAGCCACCCACCCAGATCAGCTGGTATCCTGTCTATAATGGAGTGAAATGGAAATTTGTAAGTGACCCCAAACTTTTGACCGGTAGTGTACATACATAGTCAAATAAGGCAGGCACAAAACCTGATTTTGAAGTTTATATCCACACACCAACACAAACAGCTTACTCCTCCTTAAGGTTTAAAAAGATACAAAATTGACAGAATCCACAGCTACAACATAATATGTGTATGTTTGGGCAGGTGCAAGACCCAGGATGTGTTCTGCGCACAGTTGGAAGTGACCTAGTTTGCCCCAAACAAAGGTTAAGGGTCAACCCTGCATAAATAAAGTATCTTTCAGCTCCAGCTGACAATGGAGACAACTGAGTGAGCTCATATTTTATCTCTCTGGCCAGGTAACACAGCCCTTATCTGTGTCCCTGTCATGGATTTCATTGGCTGCTTCCTGCTGCAGTCACACGAACACTTTGCATTAAAAAAGCACAGAGCCCAGCGCCAGCGCATTTGACTAGATGCACAATCTAAACTGAGGTAGTAAAGGGAAGTTGGGATTTGTCTGCACAGCTATAAGGAAGATGATACTGGGAGAATAGAAGGGTCATTGAGGGCACATCTGTCCTACTGTTGTAGGTTAATTGCTGAGAATTCCCTTGTGTGGCAGTGAAGAACAACTGGGATTACTTTTACAATTTAGTTGAGGGTCTTATCTTGCCAGACTTTCACCCCCCCCCCCATCATCTTATTATTAAAAAGAAGTAGCTTAATTGAGTGCAATATTTATAATGTAGCATACATGTTTCCTTCTTCATTGGGATGTACGTGCTCTAGGCTATCCAAGAAACTACATATGGTATAAAAGTTACAGTTACAATGACTGGGCAGATTGAGGTCAAGCTCTTCAGACAGGACTCATAGTTGTTATGACATACACATCATTGGTTGTTATTGGGACTGAAGCTGGGAATCTTTAATTATGGGACAGTCCATCTGGCCAAAAAAGGCCACAGTGCTGTGCTGACCTACCACCTTTACCACAACACAGCCATGTGAGGAGTAGAAATGAATTTAAGAGTAAATAGGTTGCCAATAACTAACAGAAAACCAAATACTGGATCACGTAAAGGGTCCTGCACACACAACGACAACCCCCCAAACAAACAGGACAACCCCCACCCCCGATGGCTCCACCCTAGCTGAGACAGGCAAAGTCATCTTGGTGCCCAAAATCCACAAACCATGCCACCAATATACTGCTACCTGGGAAGGGTCGTCAAGACAGGAGATAAACTAAATACTATACACTGGAAACTTTTCTGTTTCAACGTCAGATGCTTTTTCCTGTGCATTTCCTGAGTAAAGGACGCGGAGGAAGGAAATCAGGTTGCGTCAGATGGCAGTAAATCACTGACATGACAAAGACCTCATATTTTTTTTTTTTTAACAGATGAGGTGCACCAGCAGGAAGAGAAGAAAGTGCTGGGGAGTTTGTTTGGCTACCAGTGACAGACGGGAACTAGTTTTGTTTTTTAACTCTGGGCTCCCTTTGCTGGCTGGCTGTCCATTGTCTGCCAGGGCCCTTTCGACCCCTCCACTTCCCTCCATTCCAGGGTTCTTCCTCTGTGGACGACAACACCCCGCGTCAGCCTGTCTGACAGTGTCTGAACATCCCCGTACTTGAACAGAAAATCAGATCAGTTTTTGCTCACAAAAAAATACATGTTTTAGAGCCCGAATTTGCTGCTCATCCGATAAGTACAGCACTGGTGATTCCCTATCATGTCCTAATGTCTATCCCCTATGTGTCCATGGCAATTTAAAAAATGTGTCACTCGCATTTACCAGACATGTGATGCAACACATCAACTCTCAGCCATATGGTCTAGCATGAGAAACATGATAAATGTAAGGACACCATGTGCAGTCAGAAAGAGTGAGTCTAACTATCTAAAGGGAACACACACAAGAGCGAGTTGGCGTATTCTTCAATGGGGATGGTTTGGGGTGCCTTTTAAGATGACAGCTTCAATCAAGCAGCTAACATGGCTGACTGATAACTGCACAGTAAACATGCAAAGCTCTTTCAACTTCAGCCATCTGAGACATCAAAAGCCGGCAGCCATCAGTCTCTGTGATGGAGCAGAGGGAGGGATGGAGGCACAGAGCTGCATTTAGTTTTTACAGCTTCTGGACATTCTGGAGCGTTACTGTCAGGTACTATGCCAAGTAGTACCCTTCCTGACAGTAAAACAAGGTGGTTGTATATTAATTCCAGGAGTTATTTATTGTGTTTTGGATATTCTCCTAGGTGTGAGTCGAGCATGGCTACTGATGTACGTAGGTGTACCACTGCCTCAACACTCAAATGAGTTTGTGTTATCTCACACACAAACTCCAGCTTCCACCTATATGTAAAAATGGGCATGGACGTCCTTTTTTAGAATGAGAGATAAGTATAACCCCCTTAAAATAAATCTGCCTAATGACTCGAGCTGAGTGCCAACATGATACCTGAGTTTTGGTACCAATTACATTACCACTTTTTTTTTTTTTTTAAAGAAGCCAAAGTTTTTAAATATTTTCTAAAGACAAGCCACACATGGGAAATCTGTTCATTTAAAATCAGAAACTAACCTATCCAAAAAACAAAACAAAACAAAAAAACACTACAAAACTGACCAGACACATGACATTTTGATACTCTGTACTACATTTCATTCAATAACAAAAAAGTATGGGATTCACTAGCAAGCTGTAGACATGACATGGACTTAAAATGATTACTTAGGATACATATTGCTAGAATGAACACATGCTAATTTGGACAGCACTGCAGTTAAGTACCTTAAAATATTATTATTATCCACATGAAGGAGCAAGCACCCAATCTTCTCAATGTGAGGCGAGCGTGTTAGATAGCATTAAGTCTTATAGGCCGATCGCAAACCAATTCAGCTCTTAACAGGAGATTACTCTCAGACAACCACCCAAACCATTCAAAACAGCAAATTAGACCCTTAGAGCTGAAACAATTAGTTGAACATTAATCTGCAACGATTTGTAATTATAAATTGATTCAAAGTATCTTTTAAGCAAAAATGTTATTCATTTATGATAGGACACTGAATATCTCCTTTTTGCACTGTTGCTTAGACAAAGCATGACATATTAAGATGTGATCATGGGCACTGGGAACTCGTGATGGAGATTTTTTGCTATTATCAGATTATCATTGTATACAACAAAGAAAAACATCCTCACATCCTTACATTTGAGAAGCTGGAACTGGCAAATGTTTGGCATTTTGGCCTAAAAAAAAATACTGAATTGTTTTAATTATTTAAAAAAAGCTGCAGATTCATATTCTGTCGATCAACTCATCGTTTAGTTGAACCATTACGTTTGATATACAAGGGGAGCTGTGTTGTAGACATTTCCACTGTTCAGTACCAACATATTCACAGTGCTTGCTAAGTCTTCAACAAGCCCAAACCACTGCTCACTTCCTGTTAAGCAATTCTTTATGGCAAAAGACACAGGAAAACAACGATGAGTGGACAGCTTTACGAGAGAAAAACATCTTAAGGCCTAAGTGATGTTGACGACTCTCCCACCAATCTCTTAATTATGATTATGACTTTTGCTTTGAACAGTGGTTTGGGGAAAAGAAGCGGGAGTTGGAAAGAGGGAGTGAGGGACAGAGACTGCCAGAAAGTCAAACAGACAGACCCTGGACAATGATTCAACTTCCTTCTAACTTCTCACTTCCTCTCTGGCTTGCACTCCTAACGCTCAGGGAGAAATGTGGCTTAAATTAGAGTTTCCTCTTGCTGGGGAGGCTGACAAACAGGGAAACAGAGGGAGGGGAAAAGAAAGAGAGAAAGAGGAGACTAACAGCTCTCAGTTTACACAAGAAAAAGGCTTGTTAGCTCATCTCCATGTTTCTCTAAGCCCTTTACACTCTCTGGATTTTTTACAAGCAGGACACACACACACACACACACACAACTAGGGAAGATAGGCAGAAGACAGGAGATACCACTCAACAGTTACAAGGTGAGATTACAGCATGGGTGTGCGCTAGGGCCTTTTGAAAAAGTGTCAGTGTGGCTGTAAAGTATCTACGGCCCACGGAGCTGCCGGGGCAAGGACATTCCTCTGATAACATAGCGAGGTGCGGGAGATGGGAGCCCGTGTTCCATCAATCAGCAGAGACCCCTGGCTCCTCTCAGTACAATGACTACAGTGTTCTACATAAGCACCCCGCGTCCCTTCAACTGTAGCTCATGACTAGCGGTGGGGTTGGGGGGGGGGGGGGGGGGGGGGGGGGGGGGGGGGGGGGGGGGGGGGGGTGGACCCTCCCAGAGTGAGCGAGCTTGCCCTGAGGGTAGCATAAAAGAAAACAGGCTATGTCTTTAGATATTCCTAAACAGGGTGGAGAGGGGGGGTCTTCAAGCATAATAATGTAATCCACTGAGTTGCAACCCACTCACTAGGACAAATGCTGGAAAAAAATGGGAGTAGGATTACTGTGTGTGTGTGTGTGTGTGTGTTTGTGTGTCAAAGAAAGAGAGAGAAGGATTGCTGAGGCAATTACAGGCTTTGGCTCGGTAGGGCTTCTCAAAAGTATATCCACCCAGTCTTTGCAGCCGCTCAAACAGACACAGTCTCAAAAAGGTGTTAAGACAACTTCTCTTTCACAGCAACATGTTAGCATATAAATCTCTTCCCGCCTGCCCTAAATATGACACATTTGTCTGGCTGACCTGAAGGTGTAACCGACTTACAACCAAAGTGAAAAATTAGAAAGGGAAGATGAAAGAGAAAAAAAAATTTGACAACCGCTCCTGCACAGTCAGAGAGAGAGAGAAAAGAACCACTCAAAACCATGGACAAAAGCTCTTTACCCCACTTGTAAAACAAGAAAATACAGCAGAAGAAGAGGAAAGTTAAAAACTCACGAAAGAAATGTTTGAATAGGTTAGCCATGTCCATTTTGGGCTTGCTGTCTCTCCCTCGCTCTCTGTCTCTTTTCCCGGCCCCTGCTCTCTTCCCACTGCAGATGTAGAGTTATTCCATGTGAACACCCAGAAAAGCTGGGCGGAAAGCAAAGCAGGGCAGCCCACTCCATGACCATGTGGTCAGTCTTAGCCAATAAGAGTGCAGTATAGAGAGGCCTGCAGTCTAGCTCTGGAAGGCAGAGTAAATGGGCCTCATGGAAAGGGGAAGAAGTAGGGAGGGAGTGGATTGAAGCTTAGACACAGAGAAAGAAGGAGAGATAAAAGAAATTGAAAGATTTTTTGACATATCAACATTAAGCAGCAGATTGGTATTTCTAAGAGGGATCTAAAGAAACTCTTTTAGTTAGGATCTGTGGAAACAGTTGAGTGAGTCAGTGACTGCTCAGTGTCACATGACTGCAGTTGTTTGTAGAGACAACTTATAACTTTACAACAAACCCAGGAAACATGAGTCCTTAAAACAAACACACACACACACACACACACACACACGCGCACACACACACAAAACAGCCATCCGCAGATCGAACATGGCCTCACACATTCTTTTAAACGATGACACTACTCCACACCCAGCAACAGGCTTGATTCAAAAAAGAAAAAGAACAGAGATGCATTTTTCCTCCTACATAACATATGAAAGTGTAGTCATCAAGCTGCTTCCCTTATTGCTATTCCACACATTTAAAGAAAAAAAACACCCACAATCTGCTAGTTAAAATATCTCAAATCTTATTATAGGTCATAAAAAAATTTACAAATGAAGGTGAAGTATTTACAAGCTTCGAATGTTGTATTAGTGTTTAACATGGTTCAGTTTTGCCTTAACTCGTGTGTTACGTTAGTCCGTGTTTTATTGGGTTTATGTGTGAGTGAGACCTGAGCCTGTGTGTGTCGTGCAGCTGTTCACCTGAGGATATTTTATCAATGGATATAGTGACAGGTGGGAAATTGTTGGGAGGCTCATGTCTTTGGTGCATGACACAACATACCCCCACCCAACAACACATACTAACACGCACACACTCATGCATACACACTACACATAACGGACAAATACAGACTTAAAGGTGCTGGAGGTAGGATTGTGAAAGATCCAGGATTTAGCCAAAGAATTTGAACGACAACTTCTAAGCCCCCCCCTTTCTGCTAAAGACCAGACTGTCTCCAAAGCCCCTTCCCCCACAAGGGAGAATTCATTTTTTAATTACTTGCTTAATGTAGTACTACTCAAACATGGGGTAATTTTCAGCGAATATGAAAGAAGTTAGTTTTATAAGTCGTAAGACTTATTAAACATCTTGAAGGTGAAAAACTGGACAGACTAAAAGTGCAGCAGTTAAACAATGTAAATGCTTAATTCAGCTATAAAAAATACATGTTAACAGGATCATGAAATAAATGCCAAAAAATGAGCAAGATATAAGCTATATATATATATATATATATATATATATATATATATATATATATATATATATATATATATATATATATATATATATATATATATATATATATATATATATTTAAAAAACGCAACGTCTCGTCCTGTTCTTACATTACTTTTCATGCAAGTATTACAGCACACGGCGCTGCCAGAATGTTACCAGTCTCTTCTCACCACAACACTTGCACATACATAAAACCACACACTGCAGTTAACAGGAAGACACAGCTCACATTTTCAACAGATAAGTGTTTTGCAAACAATGCAGTGTGTGATACTTCTGGTTAGAAGTACACAGAATACAATTCTTTTAGTCCCACTGTGCAAGGAAAATCCACTTGGGGGCCCAGGGCTTCCTTGCAGGGGGGTCACCCTATGCTGGGGTATGTCATCATTACCACATAAATGAACAAAGGCTACACACAAGTGTGGTTTGATGTTATATTTATGTCATATGGGCCCATAAACAGCAGGTCCTGACATCCGCTTTGTTGTCAGTATCACAAGAATGTGAATAACTACTATACACTTACATAACTATAAAGTACTGTGTTAATTTCACAACCACAACAACCCTAAGCCTAAAAAAAAAAAAAAACGGTTGACTGTCAATATCATGTAGATATTCTGTGTCAAATGCTGGTGTTTAAACCTTCCAGCTAATCTGGCTCAAACAAACATGGTCAAAGTACACCAACAAACATGGTTATCCCACCATGCTGTTAAATGAGACAACAATGCCCTTCAGAGCAGAACAGGTTCTAGATTAGAGTGAGAAACTAAAGACAAGACCTTCGCCTTTTATAAAAATAAAAAGAAATTGGAGAAATTATAAAAACGTGAAATTATAGGCAAACAAATGCCAGGTTGTCTGGCTGTGTGCCAGTCCGGATGCTAGTAGTCAGAGTGTGCATCCCAAATTACCATAAATGTCTGTCATCAAGAAGAATTAAGCTAAGATAAATGGTAACCTTGGCTTACATACACAGTCACATTTTGCTTGCTCCCGGCAGTACAAGGCCCTTGGCAAATGGCAGTGCCCAGAAATATTACTGCTGTGTTGACAGAGCAAACAGCACCTGTGTCATATCAATTCTGGTCAAAATAAAAGGGCCGGAGATTTTTAGATCTGTCAACACGAAAGAAAACATTACCTTTTTTACTTTTTTTAATGAAACTAAAATCCTAACTTTGTTTGCATCTATACTTAATCTCCGAAAAACATCTGAAATCCCCCCCCCCCCCCCCCCAAAAAAAACTGCCTTACCTGTTCAAACGTTTCAAGAGTAAATGGAAAAGCACTGCATTACATTCAACACTGCACCATAGACATTTCAATTAGATACTAAAGCTTTAGTCTAAGTGTGCTGTGAGAAGAAAATAGCTCTCAGCATTTCAACCAATCAGACATCAGCCTAAAACCATCTTATTGTGGAGGCTGTTATACAGTAGGCTAGATTAGATGCCGCAACAATGTGGTCAACAACAAACTGGGGTAGTGCTGGCCTAGATAAAAGATGCTCTCTGATGCTACTCCATTTTAAACAATAATAACCAATTGTGTATGAAACACAAAGCAAATCAGTCTCTTATCAAAAAGATGTAACGAGTGACTGAAGACGTAATAATACCATAGATGTTAGAGTGCAAATATAGGTAAGCTCCGTAAAATAAAAAGACTTTGTAGAAACTCAAAACAATTTCTGGCTAATGATTATTATCCCAAGTTGATATCAACACATAGAAACTGAAGAAACCATAAGTGATTTGTTTTACCAAGTGTGTCTTTAAGATTCTTGACAATAGAAGCTTTCCTGGCGCTGTTTTTCCTCTCCACATAGTTGGACGGCACAAAGCCTGTTTTGTTGGTGGCATTTCGAACCCTCCACCAGGACTTTGAGTCATCGAGGAGCCAGAGGCGCTCGTTCTTCTTGATGTCCAGCTCCTGGTCCTGCTGGGCCATGTAATCAAACTTGGCGATGACAATGACCTCTTCCGTCATCTTGCAATTGGTACACTGGAAGGGAGGGGAGAGAAAAAGGAAAGGACGTCAGAGTGGCTAGAATGGATATTCTACATCACAGGAGATTTTTAACCAATTGATGAGTTAGAGGTATTTCTATTATACAATGTAATCTGTGCCAGTGTTGGCTTATGTGCAGCAGTAGTCACAGTATAAAAGCAGCCTCATATTCTTTCTACCACCAGAGTTTCTGTGGGAGTAAAACAATAAAGGGTTAACCCGGGGGAAATTTCTAAGCGGACAATGATCAAATTCTCTTGCCTTCATTTATAGATATGATGAACAACTACAACATGCATTTGAGGTTTATAAAACATAACTAGGAATTTAAATAAAGTACTTATTTGGAACCACATTTTCACACAAACCTCCCTTTGACATAACACCAAGATAATCTATTCTCTATCTGCACAGCCTTCATTCAAATTTTATTCTCCAACTGTGCCATTTGCTCCAGACACACCAAAAGTACATTTACAAACTGTTTGAATATAGGTAGCTGTACCTGTACTGCATCAAAGCTGATAACTTCAAGGGCTCTAATACTTCTCTGTAGACCTAGGAAAAGAATAGAGACAATGCAGGAGGATTACAATTTGACTCTCCTAGACAATGTTTTAATAATACTCAACGAGGTGAATCTATATTTCGGTTTAAAGGTACAATACGTAACATTTCTGCCTTAAAGTGTCTAAAAACGACCATACCTATTTTATATATTTTAATGAGTTGTGTTCTTACGCTATTCCAAATGTTGACACCAAAGGTCAATCCAAGAGTCAAGTAATCTGATATTTTATTTTCAGACACGGGACGTTTCCTTTAGTCGCCTGTCAGTGGCGTCATGTAAACTTTCACCTTCTGGTTACTCGTAACTTCCGTCATAACATGGTCACCCAGATGATACTTCAGGAATAATTGTAATCATACAATGTCACAAAAAATCTTTTTTTGACATGCATCATTATTTTATGAACAATAACAGTATTACCGCAATGACCTTATTTATCGATAAATATCAATATCGATCGAGCTTAACGTTACTACAATATGCTGGTTGACAAGTTGCTAACGATAACACTAATGCTTGGTAACATGAGGTTACATCATTATTCAACACCCTCATAAAGTTATTTTTAGTATGATTGTTTTGACCACGGTTAACAGCGGTGGACTAACCCACGACTAATTTCACTAGAAACGCTGTACAAATAAACAATCTAATGCTAATTTAGCCAGCTAGTACACCCCGGTGTGTCTGCCTTACTTTCCCGGCGCAGAAAGACTCAGTCGGGAAGACAGCTGACAACAGCCGCAGGACATGTAGCTAGCTAGTTACCGTTGGCCCCCAGCTAGCTAGCAGCCAGCCACTTTCATTACAGCAATTCACCCGGCCAGCACTTAACTCCAGTGCTTGGTGCTTACAACACTAAGCAGTTTAGCGTTTTAATGAAGCATCAGGACACAGATCAGACCCAGCATCCGAGTCACAACAGTGGTCATCCATAACGTTGGTTATGTCTCCGTTAGCGCTACCAGTGTCCGTGCTAAAAAATCCCCCGGCAATCCCCACCCACACCCGTCTCTCAGTCTCGTTGAGCTAGCTAGCGCCACAACAAACCTCAACAAACCCTGTGTTGAAACCAACAAAAGCTGACATTGCATATTTTGTGTTTTAGCTGCTGGCTACTATTAGCTTGCTGGCTCTCTCTCTAACTGGTCAGCTACCAATAAAAATCAAATCAAGAAAAACATTGTGTCGGGGGAAACGCAGCCATTTTATTCGAATGACATAAACATTAAATGTAACGTGAATAACCTTGAATGGGTAAACTCGTCCATTAACAGATGTTTAAGACTAAAAACTGCAACTCTCATAATTTAACTTCCCAATGTCAACAAAATTCTGTGTTTACCATCCGCTGTTTTGGCTGAAAGAACCCTAGCGGCCGAAAGTGACATATTGTACGTTTTAAGTGACTTGAAAGCCACCATGTAGCACTGTATAAATGTTACATTCATGCCAAGCTATGGACAGGGTTATCCAAATATACCACAGCTAGGTCAGGCTCCTGAAGAAATGCCAGCTACCATTTCCACAGTTTAGTCTCTTCAGACATAAATTCCCCCTACCAATTGTACTCTTGAAATAACAGATATAAACGGGTAATTATTTTCAGCCTTCAACAGTAACGTCTGCCAAAGAGTCGAGAGCAAATTTCTCAGTATCCACATTCTTTGTAATTTACAGAGGGGATGATTTCATCTCAGAAGCAGTCCAACGATTGTCTATTGTGTCAGGCATCAAACGTAAACCTGAAAGCCAGGAAGATTGCAAAGATGACTGTAATAGGGAAGCAGGTAAGTAAAGAAGACGTGCAATGTGCGTCAGCTCAGCAGTCTGTTTTACGGGAGGGAGAAAAGCTCTTACTGAAAAGTAATGATGTAGGGTATTGCTTAAAATTTAGAAAAGACCTATAAATATTCCCATTTGTGTAGAATATGGAAATGTTGTGATAATAAGCATCGCATTACAAGCATGGCTCCATTGTTAGCTTATCACAAGAACGTCCAAGTTTCCCAGGCATTTTAAATTCTTGATTTGGGAGTACTGTGATCCACAATCAAAACTTGTTTTGTGTTTAACAATGAGCACATTCACAACAACTGGTCGTATGACCCATGTAGCCATCAGCACATCTATGCTTAAAATAAAGACTGTAGCACTAGAGGAGTGAGGCACTATTGAAGCGGCCCCTTAGCTTCTCTGATGTCATGGGAGTGGATGGAGTTTCACCTTCTTCTCCCCCCGACTGACTTCAGGGACCAGACACTGACCTCATTGATCCAGAGCTCTGGGTTTTTATTTGATGCAGTGGTGTCTAGGTTTCAGTTGCAGCTGGCCTTGAGATAGGCCCAGAACCTGATCTTAGGCAAACATAAGGAGCCAAGCAAACCTTAAGCATGATTGGCCACAGGGAGTAAAATAAACAGTAAATAAGTATAGGCTGAGAAGAACTGTACTGTGCTACCCTGGAGAGAAGGTTGCGATGCCGTTGATGAGATGGTTCATCATTTCAAAAAACAAAACAGTGAATGACCGTGACGCATCTAAGACCACCCTCATTATAGGATAAAGGATAAGTTAGTACATAAAATGGGCAATATAAAGATCCCAAATAGGCCTGCACAATTAATGTGTTTTGTCATTGTGATATCAACTCGCACAATAAACACATCACAAAAGACTGCATCAGTAGACAACTGAACTTTAACCCTCAGAGACCTAAGGTCATTTTTACAATTCTTTGTCTGTCTGGATTTATTTTCTAAAAAAGCTCGTAAAACATCAACCCTGTTATCTACAGTCGAGATATGAACAACATTTCTTTCAAGACAAACTGGGCTATTAGAATGTTGTGCTGCTGTGAGGTCACTTGAATGTTAAAAATGGTTGTAAGACCTTAAAGACAAATAAACAAAACGGAACATGAATCTTACAGATATGCATTGATATCACACACACAGAGCAGGACAATCTAAGCCAATCTCCTCTCTAATTCACTTTTCATATGTCTTGGGAGTCACACTGTGAAGAAATAATCATAACTTATACAGTTGACAAAATACAGAGATTTATTCAAAAAAAAGTCCGGACGCTTTTGCCCTAATGTCATTTACTTATGTCAATAATCAAGATAATGTCATATTTATTGATAATACACCCACAGCAATGCCACACAAGCATTAGTGTTGTCTAAAACAGTTTTCCTATACGCAAAAATGAACATAACATTATAACTAATCTAAAGCACAAACAATTTACATTTCTTCAAAAAAGGCCCAAATATATGCCAAATCTCAAAATAGTGACACCAATCTCCTCTGTAAAATGGTAGTTTGGATTTAATTATCAACAACCCCGAAAAAAGTCTGTAAGATTCTGTCTTTTATGGTTATTAAGTGATTGAAATATGACTCAGAGATGCCCTTTAGCCTAGATACAATTCTCTCAGTTCCTAAGTCTTAAAACACTTAAACATCGTTCTCTTTGTAATGGTGCCTTTTCCATTCAGTTCAATGTTCAATAAAATAATGTTGGAAATGATTTCCTTTCCAGTTCAGCTTGTTGTATTTTAGCGGTAAACTGAAAGCAGCAGAAAGGCAGAACTGAGTATTAATATCCCAGTTTGATATCAGTTTTATTTATTGCAAGATAAATATTTATTGGGATATTCAACAACGTTATTGTATGGGTGTGCGATTCAGAAAATGTCACGATTCATTTCAATATCGATTTGATTCAAAAATGATTCTCATTAAAAAAAATAAAAAATAAAATCACTGTATGTAAATCAAGTTACTTTGCATACTGTGTACACACGCAAAAGTTTTAGGCTGGTATCAAAATGCTGTAAACTGACAATGCTTTCAAAGATTGAAGTGTTAATATTTTATTTTTTATCAATTAATAAAATGCAGTGAATGAACAGAAGAGGAATCTAAATCAAATCAATATTTGGTCTGAGCACCCTTTGCAAGACAGCATCAATTCTTTTTGGTACACTTGCACACAGTTTTTGAAGGAACTGAGCTGGTAAGTTGTTCCAAACATCTTGGAGAACTAACCAACTAACTTCCTCAAATCCTTCTGTCTCTTCATGTAATCCCAGACACACCCGATGATGTTGATGTCAGGGCTCTGTAGGGCCATGCCATCCCTTCCAGGACTTCTTGTTGTAATTTACACTGAAAATAGTTCTTATTGACCTTGGCTGTACGTTTTGGGGGTGTTTTCCAAATTTATTCTGCAGTGGGACAAGTATCTGCCTGTATTTCTCATCATTGAGGACACCATTAATCCTGACCAAATCTCAAACTGCATTTGCAGAAATGCAGCCCAAAACTTGCAAGGATCCTCCACCATGCTGCACTGTTGCCTGCAGACACTCATTATTGTCCCATTCGGCAAACAAACTGCCTTCTCAGTCCAGACCACCTGCTGCCATTTTCTGCACCCTGGTCCCTATGTTTTCGTGCATAGTTGAGTTGCTTGGCCTTGTTACCATGTCGGAGGTATGGCTTTTTGGCTTCCATAAAGGACACTTCTGGCCAGACTTCTGGCCAGACTTCTCCGGACAGTAGATGGGTGTACCTGGGTCCCACTGGTTTCTGACAGTTCTGAGCTGATGTCGCTGCTGGACATCTTCCGATTTCAAAGTGAAATAAGCTTGATGTGTTTTTCATCTGCTGCACTACGTATTCTTGGCCAACCACGGTGTCTATGATCCTCAACGTTGACAGATTTTTTTCAAGTGTACCTATACACTTGAAAAAGTACACAATTGATGCTGGTTTGAAGGCAAAGGTTTTGAAGTGAGGTTTATTCCGCTCACTTTGTAAATTGATAAAAATAAACAATTATTTATATTTTTTTAAAGCATTCTTAGTTTACAGCATTTCTTATACATCTGCCCTGGCCTTTTGCACAGTACTAAAAACACACACACACACACACACACACACACA